>NC_068369.1:26451217-26518717 GCF_020536995.1 Dreissena polymorpha | reverse complement strand
TTTGACGAATTGAAAAAGAAAGTTACATAATGCAAACATTTAAGAGAAGTGTATACAGGACGGGGACATAATTGTGTGTTTTTCTACGAAGCAACAGTGGCACATGATCTTCTTGTTTTTAAAGCGCCACGAAGATAACATAACATAACATAACATAACATAACATAACATAACATAACATAACATAACATAACATAACATAACATAACATAACAAAACATAACATAACATAACATAACATAACATAACATAACATAACATAACATAACATAACATAACATAATTTTTATTAGGCATAAAACAGCATATTGCAAATGTTTAGCCTATACACTTTATGTGTTTGAGAAAGCAAAGACATGGTGCATGTATTTGAGAAGTACAACAAAAACGATGAATACGAATAGTGTGTAAAACAAAAAAGAGAAAAGGCATGTAAAAATCATTCAAAGAATAGAATAAATAAGTCATTTACATAATGAATATATAATTTCGGTTGTGAATTTCAGTTACAAAAAAGAAAGTCATCATAATTAAAATGATTATATTTTCAATGCTGGGTACAATTAAAAAGTGTTCAATTCCATAGACTAAGTTAATTAACATTATTTAGTAATTGTTATGTTAACATTACAAAAATAATGAGTCGATTTTTTTAATCGTTTAACATAAAACATATGTTTGCTGACTTTTTAAAGTAAATTAACAAGTAGTTATTGTATCAATGCTGATTAAAAAAGGGAGTTTTTTTTTCTAACAATGAAAAGCATAATGGATTTCTTGCGTTGCTTTATATTGGTAAAATAAACCGGTAAAATATCTTCGTGACAAAAGTTGTGATGATGTGACAACATAAAGGTGAGCAGACGATTTACGTGCGAAAAACAAATTCTTGTTCTCACATTCAAGAGAAAATACTTAATACATAAGGACAATCTATAAATGTACTAACATAATTTATTATATAGGCAAACTACAAGATGTAGTATATTATGTGAAGCAGTTAGACAGTAAAATAGTGTTTTGCATCTCTGTTCGAAGCCATTGAACTAGAGGTGGAATTTCCAGTGTAAATAAATTTCGGAAATATTTAACCTATCATTATAATGCTGAGTTATCAACTGCATCGTTTCTTTTGGAAAATTGCTTCATACATGCAAGCGTCTTATCGCTACGATACTTTTGACTTAATTCACTAACCACTAAGACTGGATAGTTCTTCATTTAGACCAGATCTGCATGTATTAAGAGATCTTGCAAACGCTTCCTCAGTATGGATCAAACCTGTGCCTTCCTAATCGCTGGCCGGACATCATATCCACTACGCCGCCGCGACCTTGTTTTTAAATTATTTATAATCGTTGATGATTATGTTATACTTACATCATTCCTCATTTACTACTATTTATGGTTAAAGATATTGGACAATAAAGAAGGCGGAACCAGTCTGGTGAAGTTTTATAAGATATTGGAAGGTTAAAGCATAACTTAAAGTATTTAGCCTTTAGGGGAACTCTTTTAAATTGGCAAATGCATTAATGCACAGATATATACACATCATAAAAGGGTTAATATCTTTTCTTTTGATCACTTTTGAGGTAAAGTATACATGTATCGTTATTTATGTAAGAAATTGCTTTAAAAATTCATATTATCACACCTTAAATTCCATGATACTTTGTACATGTTATGTTACGGTGCACTAAATTTTTATCCAACTAATATTTTCAGAACAGCAATTTAGTTTAGGAGTTAATTGGCAATAGACAAGTTTCCCAATTCCCAATATATACTTATATTAGTAAGATGTTGCAAATGAGACATAATTCTAGTGTTCTGTCCGGGAGACTGCAAGTTGACGTATCTCTATTAAATTATTCGATTATAATCTTGTATGAAAGTTCTTAATTGATGGATGACACGTGACAATTACGTTATTAAAATGGTATCATACCAATTAATGACGTTGTCCAGGCGTCACTTTCTCTACTATTATGATACTGGCTATAGTGATATTGGCTTAATAAAATACAAATATATATATATATTATATTGCTCGTTTTCAGAAAATAACTTCACCAATTGTAATTGCATGTGTCTAATAATGTTATGCTACCTTTTTGCTGTTTTATATCAAATAAATGTTAGTTCTATGCCATATAAAACTCCGTGTTTATGATGATTTACTATCTCCCATCACTGTTCATGTTTCAACATTTAATTACAGCAAGGAACACATTTTATGTTAATCTTTATTTGAGTAAACAATGCGAGAATAAATTAAGTAATGTAGTAGATTGAAAGGTATTTTTTATTCGGCCAATCAGTAAAACACTTTTACTGCACAATAAGCATTAGCTGATGAAAATGCCCTTGATTTCATTTGTATCACAAAATTAATGTGGAAATTTAATGCGATATCATTAATATGTACCAATTTGAATCTCTGATGAAACACATGTACAAATACGTTTGTGTAGCACATTGAGTTACATAGCCAATGACGTCAATCTTACTGAGGAATCGCTCATTATTTGAAATATTTTTCGCGCTCTTTCCGCGCCTACAATTGCGCGAATTTATGACCATCTCAAATATTCAACATTTTATCGTCTGGACACAATACATCATTCACGTACACAGGCCAAGAATACATTTTGACAATTTATAAATCTTGAAGTCCGGAGATCATGAAGATCTTTTGAACTTTACCTGTTTACAAAAACAACAACATATTTTTGCATTTGAATGGTGGAATGCAAGCTATAAAACATGATTTGGCATTGAAGTCCACGCATTATTTGATTTGTTTTAAATTTTTAATGAGTAGTTAGTAATGCTGAAGTATTATCCACGAGTTGACATAATTATTCATTAAAGCATAAGCATACCTCATCTATAGTTTGGTTTGTGAGTCAGTATTAAATCGTGAAAGATGTCACTTAAACATTACATTATTGAATTTTCGTTTTATTATACAACCCACAAAAATATCGAATGAAAGATGCGTTCTCTTAGGGTAGACTTTTATCGATTGATTTACGATTTTTTCTTAAAACTTTTATTAATTTTTCGATTATTAAAGACTGCTTGCCGATGTCGGTCATTGAAATTGCGTGAAATATTTGTACCCCACACGTTCAAGTTAAATCACAGAATAAAGGCCATGCTTATAGCAATAAATGACCAGACCAATAGGCATACAATTTTGCTACCATTGATTTTGGCCTTGATAACTAAAAGTAAACTTCCATGACATAACTACAATCAGTTTACTTCGATAATCTAGTTCTTTTTGAATGCTCGTGCTTTTATGAGTACATATGTACAGCTCTTCCTTATGAACCAAATTGCATGTCAAAAAATGAGTCTCAAGTTTGTCTATAAAATCGAATTCACTCAACAAACACAATACGTATTCACATCAACATCAATTTTCGTGTTTTGTGGATAAATGCTCAAAACAAAAAGTTCATAAAACCTAAACAAACCGAAAACCGAAGTTTTGAATTGACGATTCAATCTATCTTAGGAAGGTTCCGGAGAAAGTCGATGTAGCACGATTGGTTGATTAGACACGAGGTCTATCTTGCAGAGGAATCCGAAGATAGTCGACGCATACATTTATAAAAGCATATTTTCAAATTCGGAATACTTGGCATCTTCCATGACAAAATCTTTTTCGTGAACCCGTTACGCGTTTTAAACTTGGATTAATAACATTATTCTCTGAGCACACCGCATCAAATAAATTGTTTCAATTTTTGAGCATTATGATAAATTTATGATCTGCATGTGTTTATATATGTCAGAAATTAGTTAATTTTGCTCATCTTATCAATTAATTTGCCGCCTGGAATCCGAGCGGCAGATTTTCCATGTAAAATCTTGGTAGCCGTTGCAACTCCCAGCGACCCGGATGGTCGATAGCTGCGAGATGGATTATTTCAACTATAAGATAATCATGCAGTTTGATTTTAACTGATGTATTTTAAGGAATACAAGAATGATGTCTGTCACAGATACGTTAGCAAAAGTGGCTATGCTGTAATCGTTAAAGTTATGTTGTGAACAAATAACTGGTACCTATCACAATATAGAAAATAAAAATTGTCAAAAGGGAAACGTCTAACGACAAAAACAATACGCCAATTACTGAACACGATGATCTCAATAGGAGATCCCAGTTTGCAAATCGATACCCTCGTTCCTGATTTGTTTTATCGAGACAAAACTACAGAACTCAATATCGGATTGTGACAATGGTATATTATGCAAATTTGCATTTGGTAATATATATATTTTCAATACAACAAAAACACATATAATCCTAATTTTAGTTGATGAGCAGTGCACATTCCCCACAAGTATCATTTGGCTAAACTGATTTACAAAAGAGATCTCACATATTTTTGTTATTCACACGGCATCGGATGTCGGAAAACAGTACATTTAAAAATGACTTAAGCCAGTTGTTAACTATTCGGATATGTTTTGAAAACTGGTATTTTTAAAAAAAAATTCGTCGACAACTTTATTGTTGTTCATTCGATAATGTACATTATACGCGATATTGCTTCTCATAGGTTAATACGCGAAACAATAGTGTTGCTATTGTTAATAGCAACCAGGAATAATGTCAATGTTAATGTTAACCAGGAATAATGTCAGTAATGGTATTATGGGACAAACATCTAAGTTAATAATTTGGGAATGTCAACGGCTCAAACAAGTTCTGGATATGGAAATTTGCACAAACAGACATGTGCGTTATAATATCTGAAACAAACGCATGATTCAATGGCCAAATTTACCTGCACTTTACAATACATTGAACAGGATCATCACGAGGTTAATAGTTCAAATTAAAAAAACTCAGTAATCTTTGTTCATGACAACATTCAGAAACATACATAGCTTTGTTGTTATATCATTAATCATATGTACAACCACAATGCTCAGGGGTGTTTTACAGGGTACTCAGTGATGGCGTAAATTAATCATGGTCACTTATATTTATGCCGTTATGTGTTCGCTAAGACGCAAAAGTAAAAAAGAATATTGTTTAGTGTCGTTTTGTCGTTATGGCGCGTAAAAATGTTTTGTATTGTCATAGTGATGATGACAATGAAGAAGATGACGAAGACGAAGATAATGAGATTATCATGATGATGAGAATGATGATGGTGGTTATGATGATTGATGATGATTATGATAGTGGTGGTGGTGGTGATGATGAAGATGATGATGAAGAAGAAGATTATGATGAGTATGATGATGACGCTGATGATGATGATTATGATGATGATGCTGCTGATGATGATGGTGGTGGTGGTGATGATAATGATGATGATGAAAATTGATGATGATGATGGTGGTGGTTGTGATAATGATGATGGTGAGGATGATTGACTTTTAAGCCAGGTCTTCATATCCGTTATCATTCACTTTATTGGTATTATTATTCGTATTCTTAAACAAACCTGAAACCGACGATAAAAAAAATAGCTTAATGAAAAGTACATTTCGTTGTTTATGACTTAACAGCCTCGATTATGCACATCTTCGTGTACTTTTAACTGTCTACTATCATGTTACCGGTATATCCTTTGCTACACTGGATGGTTTTCACATTCAGTCCGTTTATTTGTCACCATAGCTGGTTTAAAAATAAACATATTTGTATAAATGTGTATAAAGTATAAACATCATCGGTTAATCGAGCACGATAGCATCTACAACTGTTACATTTAATTCAAAATTCTCAATTATATATCGCATCAATTGTGCGCTTCAAACTTGATTTGTTTAATATTTGATATACGATATTGTTGTGTTTTTTTCTGCATTCTGGAGTGCGGACAAAATTGTAAATAAATGTGTAAGGGCTATTTACACCATGTGTATTGTTCACCGTTCAATTAACACTCCTCGCCGAGTTGTATTCATTCGTTTCAACAAGTGGGTTACATTTTTAACAAATGTTTTTTTCTTCTTTAACTTAATGTAAACCAAAATGATGACATCTTATATTGGGGAATATACAGATTCCCACATGCGTACTTTATATTTCAAACTTTAGTGTGGTATTTGGTAACATTGTTTTAATGAACGCAGTGAACTTTTACAAACGAGAACCTCTCGGAGGTTTTATATGGAGATAACGCGTTTCAATGATAGAAAGAAATATATTTTTTAACGCCACTAAATTTTGTCTTTAACTGCTTCAGTGCGATGTATTTTTTACGATATGTTGTCATAAGAGAAATCAAATGATTCACTACAGCTCACAACGTACACATAGAAAGTATGCACATGAGTCGTATTCCGAATTATGATATGGGTCTCGCTCTGGGAAAACGGGGCTTAATGTATTGAAGTCCACACAAGCTTATCAGGGACGACCTGGGAAAACGGGGCTTAATGTATTGAAGTCCACACAAGCTTATCAGGGACGACATGGGAAAACGGGGCTTAGCGTATTGAAGTCCGCACAAGCTTATCGGGGACGACATGGGAAAACGGGGCTTAGCGTATTGAAGTCCGCACACGCTTATCAGCACGACATGGGAAAACGGGGCTTAATGTATTGAAGTCCGCACAAGCTTATCAGGGACAACATGGGAAAACGGGGCTTAGCGTATTGAAGTCCGCACAGGCTTATCAGGGACGACATGGGAAAACGGGGCTTAATGTATTGAAGTCCGCACATGCTTACCAAGGACGACGCTTTCAGCAACGGGGCTTAATGTATTTAAGTCCGCACACGCTTATCAGGGACGACACTTGCCGCATAGAGTAGAGTTGCGGGGCTTAATGTATTAAAGTCCGCACACGCTTATCAGGGACGACACTTGCCGCATAGAGTAGAGTTGCGGGGCTTAATGTATTAAAGTCCGCACACGCTTATCAGCGACGACACTTTCCGCATAGAGTAGAGTTGCGGGGCTTAATGTATTGAAGTCCGCACACGCTTATCAGGGACGACACTTGCCGCATAGAGTAGAGTTGCGGGGCTTAATGTATTAAAGTCCGCACACGCTTATTAGGGACGACACTTACCGCATAGAGTAGAGTTGCGGGGCTTAATGTATTAAAGTCCGCACACGCTTATTAGGGACGACACTTACCGCATAGAGAAGAGTTGCGGGGCTTAATGTATTAAAGTCCGCACACGCTTATTAGGGACGACACTTATCGCATAGAGAAGAGTTGCGGGGCTTAATGTATTGAAGTCCGCACACGCTTATTAGGGACGACACTTACCGCATAGAGAAGAGTTGCGGGGCTTAATGTATTGAAGTCCGCACATGCTTATCAGGGACGACACTTTTCGCATAGAATAGAGTTGCGGGGCTTAATGTATTGAAGTCCGCACATGCTTATCAGGGACGACACTTTCCGCATAGAGTAGAGTTGCGGGGCTTAATGTATTGAAGTCCGCACATGCTTATCAGGGACGACACTTTCCGCATAGAGTAGAGTTGCGGGGCTTAATGTATTGAAGTCCGCACATGCTTATCAGGGACGACACTTTCCGCATAGAGTAGAGTTGCGGGGCTTAATGTATTGAAGTCCGCACAGGCTTATCAGAGACGACACTTTCCGCATAGAGTAGAGTTGCGGGGCTTAATGTATTGAAGTCCGCACAGGCTTATCAGGGACGGCACTTTCCGCATAGAGTAGAGTTGCGGACTGCCCAGGCTAATATGGGATTATACTTTACGCAAATGCATAAAGACAAGATTTGCCAGAGAGCGGCTTATGTATGGTATATTGTTCCTCAATTTAAACTGGTTTTGATATTTGTTAACGTTTTATATAGTTTTCCTAGCAGTTCCTACTTATATTAAATAACCTCTTGAAGCGAAAATATTCGATCATATTGCGTTATTTTTCTTTAAACATAAAACATATATGAATCAAAAACTAGATTCAAATTTCAGAAGAAGTAGTACTGGGAATTAAAAAAAGCTTTATTCCAAATAATAATTACAAATAATGTGTTGTACAGTAGAAAATTCCTCTATATACACAATACATGTACTCAGTTGGTAAATCCGAATTAGGCTCCAGATTCCTTCATTCGATATAAGTTTGATTCTACAACAAATAACTTATTGTGCTCGTTATCTATTCCACTAATGTAAACATTCTTTGATTAATGGAACATATATAGATTGTTCACTACATTTTTTACATTCCTTGGCCTTTTTGATATGTTAGCATAAGATTGATATACATGTATTCAAATGATGACAATGCAATCGTATATGCTCGCATTCTGTATTGATTTTTATCCGTATAAACATAAACAGACGATTCCAATCAGCAAACAATTTCCGTAGTTTTTGAGAAACAAACGACATCTTTTGATCTTGATTAAAAAACAAACACACTTTCGATTAAGATGTTTACGAAAACAGACCCACGGTCGTAAATATGACAGTAAAATAATATCCCCGTAACGAAATCATTTTGTAAAATGCAACGCTTTGAAACAATCTTTATTCGAGTAGCTTTCTTTTCTTACACGTCAAATGACAAAAACGTATGTTGCATCGGACACATATGCATTAAAGTGATATTATCGGGCATCTAACAGTTTATAGGTGTCTATCGCAACCGTTGTTTATTTTTGGTGTTTTCACTTCATATACACGTATATTTGTTAATGCAGCATCAACCAACACACTAAAACAATATCCCGGAAAGAGAAAAAACCACGCATTTGAATTTCAATCGTACTTTCGTTTGACAACTGATCATGTATGTACGATGTGAACCTAAATTTAGTTTTTGTGCAGATTTGTTCATACGACACAAAGACACACTTTTGTTTTACGGATCATTTCGGCTTAGAGGACTGGGTGAGTAATGTAAAATATCGAAATATATTTTTAATAAACAACTGGTAGCAAGATGAGTTGCAGATAATTGGTCAATTACCACATTTTAACTTACTCGTTTAACCTGTTAATTCTTTACAGCTCAATTCATTAGTGAAAAATGCCCATAATATCACTTTAAATTTGCACAATTAACAATACGATCACACATTTAGCAATGAAATATGGATATAGCGATCAAAAAGACGTTTCTACGTGTTTTGAATGGTAAAATAAACCTTAATTTATGTCCATAAGAACGTTTATATAAAAGACTATTTAAATGAAAAACAAAATTAAACGGCAATAAAAAAGTTTCAATTTAGAATTATTTATTTAACCCATCTTAATTCAAAAGCATTGTTAAAGGCAGTTTATAGGTTAAAATATTAATTTTTTAATTTACAAATTTCAAATAAACCAATTTCATGGAAAAGTGGGCTTAATGCATGTTTCAATTGGTCATAGATAATTGAACTTATCCGAATGCCAATAGCGTTCTAATTGGTATTCAGTTGGATTTACCATTATTTGAGCCTCGTTCAGAGAAAATTTGGCTTAACGCATGTGCGCAAACTGGTATCTGTGCGATACTTTCTGCTTTGATGGTGTTTCTCGAATATATTAAGTCTCTTCTTCTCATCAATCTAGTTTGGGTTTATTTAAATAATATATCAAATAACTTAGCAAGTGATCACGATGATGAGTGTCGTGCTCAAGAACATTGTCATTTGGTCGAGGTTCAGGGTCACAATTCAAGGTCAAAGGTCAAATATAGGTTTATCCAAAGTAATGACTACACGTGATCTGCATTATGGAACAGTGTTGCGCTCGAAAATCAGAACAAAGGTCAAGGTAATAAATCATGAACAAAGGAAAAATAAAAAGACAAAACAATTTACCTTTTTTTTACATTTTTCTCTACCTGGAAAACAATGTTATTGACGGGAGGATGTGGTTCTAATGGCACTCTCGTTGTTAATGGTTTAATGGGATGTTATAAATAAAAAAGATACAGTGCACTTGAAAATAAAGTGAATCAGCATTTTACACACACATGATTTTGTATCCTACCGTATCTATAAATCATAAACAGGTACACACACACTGTGCAATCAGTAAAACAAATATTAATTGCGCTCTACTTGTACCTGTTTATGATCGATAGATACATAAGAAAACAGACTCAGTCTGGATAATGGACACTATATAAAACGTTTATACCGGTAGTTTTTTAATTATTATTTAAAAAACAACAACACATTACCGGCATTAAGTTTATATATATACATAATGTCCATTATCTACACTCCAACGATTGTTTAAATAAAAGATCGAAAAAACGTTTATGTGATTCAAAATGGCGACCGTGCTGTCATGAATGTTTAAACTCGAAGCTGACTTCAAGCCTCAATCGGATCACGCCGCTCAGTCGATTCCAGTCGACTTCAAAGGCGTTACGCTGTACGTAGTCGATTCCAGTCGACTTCAAAGGCGTTACGCTGTACGTAATCGATTCTAGTCGACTTTAAAGGCGTTACGCTACACGTAGTCTATTCCAGTAAACTTCATAAGCTTTACGCTGTACGTTTTCGATTCCAGTCGACTTCAAACGATGTACGTAGAAAAGCTCGTTTTGGCTAGAATATACATTTTTTATGATAGCATATATCATTAATATGCCCAAGATGTAAACTCTATTAAAGTAAGCATCGAATTTAATAGCAATAACATTAAAAATACACTTATACTAGTATTGTATGACCCGACGATAATCATTAATTTACAAGCAATACAATATATTTTTAAAATAACGAAACATAATGAAAATACTAAAACATAATAACCTGAAATGTATATTTATTATTTAAAGTATATGTTGATAATATATACAAGATGCAAATTCTTAGAAAGTAAAGCAACGAATGACAGGTTCTAAAATTCGATGCACGAGATCGACATTGAACATTGAGTGCGCGGGAAAAGGGAGAAGTGAACCGAGCATTAGTCACATTTAAGAAGTGAAACTTTATATATTAACTGAACTTATTTTGCCGAAAGAAAAACTACCTTAACGACATAATTTAATCCGCAACCAGTCAATAAGTATTATAATAACGACCGTTATAATCCTATAGAAAAATAGTGATTTTCATTTTCAATGAACTACTAACAAGAAATATCTTTAAAAAAGATATACGGCGTAAATAGTTTAATGAATGAGATCAAGGATAGCGAATGTCTTTTTCTGTGCAGTTCTTAGCTGCATCACACGCAGTACGGGATGTTACGGGGAGTTTTCGCGGCTTATTTTACATTATAACATATTGCTGGTCATAAACCTATAGATACAAAACAGAAAACCAAAAGAAGAATGGAAGTGAAATTTAAACATATGAGTCAACCGGCCACACGAGAAGTATCCGTATTTATAGGCGCGTTCTTCAAACAAACCTGTTTTAGTGGTTTGTCGGGCATTGCTACGCCAGTAGTTAATAGGAGCCTTAGGATTGACAGACAAGATAATCTTCGGCAAAACGTTTATTGAACAACTTCAATGAATGAATTATATACAAGGGAAGCCACTCTACCCATATCAAGTACAACGAAACACCAAAATAACCAAATATATATTGGCGCTACCTCTTTTCTCCCCCTCAAAGACTGATATAATATATTATATGCATATTTTTTCATATCAATTACTCACTCAGGAGAATAAAAGGTGCCAGCCATTAAGTAACATTACACAAATCTTAATTTTCCACAAAAAACATACACATGAAATAAAACGGTTTATATGTGTAAGAGAAGCAATTTGGCAATGAAAATGTTAATAGTTATGTGGACATACCAACACTTCAATAAAAGTATCCAGGCATAGTTCAAGTGCCAGTGATAATGAATATTTTAAGAAATAACTGTCTATACATATACATGTAAGTTATCTAAAAAAAATCTCAGGCTAATAAGTGATTAACTCTTCTGGACATGTACAATGAACATCAAACTAGTAAAAACAAAATTAACTAAGTTTGTAATAAAAATAAAGGAACAGTAACAATGATAAACAGGCTTATATTAGCACAACTTAAGTGATTTTAACTAGAAAATGACTAAAACTGAAAAACTTACATATTACTGTAGTGAGTAACATATTTATTTGTACATAGTAGAAAAAGGTGATGTGTAAATGTTAGACAAAATGTAACAAACACGAGTACAAAGTTCAACGTAAAACATAATCACTTAAATGCTTAGGCTGTTTTCGTGCACGTTGGGGCCTAGAAACGTGCTGACTGCATGGTCCTTCAGGCAAGTCAAGGACGGGAACTAGCGCCTCTGCTTCCTGGGGATTGTCATAAGAAGTCAAATCTTGCTGAGTAGGAATTTGAGACTCCATCTCCACACTGGGCTGGGTGAGTGTAGGAGGAACGGAGACTTGCGTTGATGGAGGATACGGATGGGTTACCGGTAAATCCTCGGAATCACTATCCACTGAATTGTGACACAAAGGCACTCGCGACTCAACACTTGATTGACAAGGAACATGGTAACACTCACTTATCTTGACTTTATAAGACAATGCGCGTAATTGATTGCCTATGAATTTCTTAATAAAGCACCACTGATTAGCACTATCAACAGACACAACCAAATAACGATCACGACATTGATGCTTCTTCCTATCGGAATATAAATACACTAAATCACCAACACTGATATTGGGTACTGCATTTGAAGTATCACTTTTGCATTTAGACTTAGCACTAAACTGATGATTGTCGAGTCGGTTATCATGTTGTTTCAAAATAAGCTCCCTATCAGATAAGGGAATCTGCTCATTTGTGAATTGACTTCTCTGTGTCCATATTTCTCTAGAAGAAAGGCCTGCATGTCGAATTCTGGAGTTTAATCGCGCAGTAGCAGTTGCTAACTGTAGTGGTGTAAGTGGATGACCGCCAGGTTCTTGTCGAACTATTTCAGATTCAAGCTCGAGAATAGCTTTTTCTGCAACAGGGTTCTTGTTTGGGTTCTTGACTCTACCCACATCCAAAACTACACGGTATCTGCGTAAAACGTCGTCTTGTTGTAATGCAATAAAACCTGGTGCTGGGTCACATCTAACTACTGCCATTGGTCCGTCAAGAGGATGTAACTCAACCATAAGACTGAGTAATGCACTACGTAATGTCTCAGCTCTTTCATTGTCAATGATACAAGATTTGGTCAAAGAGCTGACGGTTTCCCGCAAAACTAAAATCATCTGCTTGCTGCGGCGTAGAACGTCCACAGCAAAAGAAGCACCGACAATTTTAGGAGCTTCTTCGGATGATTGTTCAATTATAGTCTTAGGCACAGACTTTAAGGAAGCACACACATTACATGCATTGTGTACACGATCAACAACTTGAACTAAGTCTAAAAGATGATATTGTCTTTTCACGGCTAACACAAGTTGATGTTTAGATGGGTGATCAAGCTTAATGTGAAGCGCAGTCACAAGTCCGTCAGCAATAGAGCGCGGAACTACAATGAGGTCAACAAGAGACACGAGAGGATCAGTTCGCGTCACCACCAAAATATTGTCTCTTGAAATGGAAACATCGTTCAAATATCTTTTGACATCCCGAACATTAGTTAGCTTCTTGGATGGTCTAGTACCCTGCCTGAGGTGAGCATGAACGCGGCGTAAGTCTGGGCAGCTTTGCTGAATGTCTTTCCAAGCTGATCTGGATGCATAAGGTAGTTGAAGACCCGAGGCCGCAGTATTTGCATCACACAAAGCGCGCACAACAGAGTCTCTATTATAAATTTGCAAATTTGACAGTTCTGACTAGTGCACTCTGGGGCATTGCGACTACTAACAATCCAAATTTGATCGTCCGGCCTCGGTAATACTATTGACTTGTGGTTGAGAAGAGCTTTCTGTGCAGCCGTAAATTGGTTATGTAACTCATCACTCCACGAAATTTTGTCCTGTCCAGGGCGACCAGCGATAGCGTCTTCAAGCTGAGAGAGGTATCGTGATGTATTGGGGATCACTCTGCCCAATATCTTATAAGCACCAATAAAACTTCGCAAACCCTTGACAGTTTCAGGAGTAGTACAAGTACACAAGGCTGATAATTTGTGTTTGCTTGCTGAAAGTGTGCCATTCGACCATGTCCAACCCAAGATAGTAGTTGTCGTAGGACATATGATTGTCTTTGTTGGCGATAATTTCAGGTTTGCTTTGTCTAGTGCTGTCAAAACACGCTTCCAATTTTCAAAGAGAGCTGACAGAGTGTTTGCACCACAATAAAGGTCATCAGCGAGCTTAGCTACAATGCCGTCTTCTAGACATTCACCTAGTACGCGGCACATGACCTCCTCAAGTGCTGTTTCAGAGCCTGGCATTCCCATCGCGGTCCTTGTATACACTCGTACACCCTTGAATGGTGTAACTACACCACAATATTTCATAGAGTCCTTGCTCAAGGGTATCTGGTAAAAAGCACTGGTCAGGTCGGTTACAATTAAATATTTCCACGGTGCAATAGTGCGCAAAATGGTGTCTACATCTGGCATTAAAGATGGCTGTGGTTTGCTGTACCTTGCTACCTCACTGAAAGCGGTAACTAGTCTGTAACCGCCCTGCGCCTTCTTCACTAAAAATGAGGGGTTCAAGTATTCGACACTAACGTCAACATCTTCTGGACGAGCAAAAACACCTTTTTCTTTCAGGTCATCAAACTTAGCCTGTAACTCAACAAGCTTGTCTCTTGCATATTGAGGTACTCTTCCTTTACGTTGCGGCGGTAGGGTGGGGCCCATGTTAACTTTTGCTTCGAAAAGTCCGCATGCTCCATTATATCCAGAAATGTCTCCATTGAAAACACTCTCATACAGGGTATGAAGGGAATGAAATTGAACTTTTATGTCATTGGGTAAAATGTTGTCAGGGTCCATATCAATGCTTTTTGATGAGGATTTCTCAATGCATACTGGTTCACACAAGGTAGGTTCAGACACAACGTTATTTAATACCATTGGGGTAGTTGGAAGCACCTGGCAAAAATGATCGTGCTTGCCTAGCTTTTGTGGAATCCCAGAATCATTTAGGATTCTAATCTTTCCATCAATGGCATCTATTATCTGTGGGGTGGGCCAGGAACCGTTTGTGTTGACACAGTCAGATCTGGGCTCTAAAGCAAGAATTGTGTCTGGTGTTTCTGTCGAGGGTAACTGTACCTCAATGTAATCCCCTGGCCACACAATGGTATTGGAAGAAGATACTCGTAAAACATACGGACGTTTTGTTAAACCATCTGCATGTTTACTGTCACTAGATGAAGCAGAAGGGCCATATAATATTGGTGGATCAGATGCTATCCTGATTTCATGCTTCGATGGTCGGAGAGATATATCGTTCGCTTCCATGAAGGGGATACCACCTAGTACATCGACATCAAACTTGTCTACAACTAATGCATCAAAAGACAGCTGCCTGCAGCCCCTGGTGAACTTGATATGTACCTCACCTACGGTAGGAAGAGGGGTCATGCCATCAGCCTGAATAGCTGTCTGAGAGGCACTCATTACATGGATACCCAACTTTTTCGCAACTGAGAGCTTCATAATGTTAAGTTCAGCACCAGAATCAAGAGTTATTGTGGGGGTGTTATGCCCATAGAACACTTTAAAGGTTGGGGATCTTTTGGCACTGACACGACGGGTTGCTGGAGTAACCCGTAACATGCTTTTACTTTGATCCTCTTCACTGTTATAGCTATCGTCAGGATCTACAGCCTCCTCGCTTGTGTTCTCTTCAATGGTCTGTCTTATTTTGCCCATGTAGAGTTTGTCAGCCTCAGGCAAGAATTTACATGCACTTAAGAAGTGTTGAAATCGAGGGCGGCCGGCCTGTTTACACAAAGGACAAACAGGTCCATTGCGCTTTGTTTTGACAAAGTCCTTTGATTTCTGCATGGCTGTCCTCAGCACCTTAGAGTCTTGCATTGAAACCAACTCATCTAAAAGACTATCCATGGCAACAGATATCTCTGGCTTGATAGAAGCAATAGTCTTAGATCGAAGCTCTGTTCCATATCGCTGTCTAATCAAAGCAGGAAGGCCAGGGTTGATTGCACGCAACCACATTAAAACGATAATGTTTTCAAATGACGTTGACATTTCCTCGTCCGAGTCTATATTTACTCCGTGATGAGTGATGTTACCGTCTCGCTTTAACAAATTATCCTCAACAAAACTTGTAATACGCTGAAAGAGATCTTCAGGTCTCTCTTCAGGCTCAAGTTTAATGTCATTCAAATCTAGAAAATGAGCACCTGACTGTTGGAACCCAAAGTGTGAGCGTATTGTCTGCCAAATAAATTGAATCGAAGTAGAGTTTTTCACAATCGAATTTCTACTTATCACTGGGCAATAGTTTGCAATCTGACCAAGCATTAGTTCAAGATGAGTAACCTTTTGCTGGGCAGATCGTCTTGAAGCCTGTGGGATGTTTTCGCCATCATTTGCCAAACCACGTAGAGCCTGAGTTGGAGTTTTCTTCAGCCAGGTGAAACCGTCAACGAGGAATGGAGCAAAATTAGCATCAAGCGACAAGGTATATTCAAGATTTTGCCTCCAAGACTCAAAGGAAGTTATGGTTTCGCTTTTTGTCAAGCACCACTGTTTAGGTGCACGTGTTGCCATATTTAAGATTACAAGTCCACTGATAAAGGAGAAATCAGCGTCAATCTGGAATGTTTTGGCTCAGAAATAGCCTTACTGTTCAGAATGAAGCGTCGGTTCGTATTTAGTCGCTGCCACCACGCCAGTAGTTAATAGGAGCCTTAGGTTTGACAGACAAGATAATCTTCGGCAAAACGTTTATTGAACAACTTCAATGAATGAATTATATACAAGGGAAGCCACTCTACCCATATCAAGTACAACGAAACACCAAAATAACCAAATATATATTGGCGCTATTTGATTCGATTATTAACAGTATCAATTATCATCGTGCTAATGCTTAAAGTGATATTATGGGCATTTTGCACTGTTGAATTGAGCTGAAAAGAATTAACAGGTCAAAATAGTTAGTTAAAATGTGGTTACTGATTAATTATCTGCAACTCACCTTGCTACCAGTTGTTTATAAAAATATATTTTATATTCGATATTCTTACGTGACCCACCCAGTCCTGTAAGCTGAAATGATCCGTAAAACAATTTCGTGTCTTTGTGTCGTATGAACAAATCTGCACTAAAACTAAATTTAGGTTCAACTCGTAAACGCATGATCAGTTGTCAAACGAAAGTACGGTTGATATTCAAATGCATTATTTTTCTCTTTCTGGTATATTGTTTTAGTATGATGATGCTGCATTAATTAATATAAGTGTATATGAAGTAGAAACATCAAAAATAATCAACGGTTGCGATAGACACCTATAAACTGTTACATGCTCATAATATCACTTTAGTACATTAAGCAATATGGACGAATAATTATTGTTAAATTTATCAACAATAATATTTATCATTGTATTGTTGAAAACACATTAAGAATCTATTATTTACATACCATAATTATATTGCTGAATATCTTCATTTAACATATTTCTGGTCTAAAGAAAATTCCAGGTCACCTAGTTCACGGATAGCGTCTTTATTATATAACGATTATTTTACTGGCCGCCAACTCCGGTGATGACCTGTATATAAACTCTGAATGTCCGCGAATTGACCCGATATACCTCGCGGGTTGAAATGCAATGCTTTAAAGTGAGGCCTCGCTTCCATTGCTCTTTATACTTTTACATGTTAACATGTTGACAGGAATAAGGAAGTAAGTACTAAATATGAGAACATAGCCTTTTAAGTATAAACGCTCTTGCGCTGGTAATACTCTGAAAATAAAAGGTGTATGCACAAACTGTATTGATGTCGAGAATTGAGTGTAAAACTGTTCTATCTATTAAGCCTTTTCATTCGAGATAAAATTGTTTCATACAGTAAAACAGTGTTACAAAGACGCGGATATGTTTCCAATGTTCTGGTGGTATACTCAAATCAGCCAATGGAATAAATGAAGTGTATTCATTCGTACCTAGCCGCGGGAAATTTTATTGGAATTTTATTGGACACTTACAAAGGTCAGGCTAAGGTGAAAAGCTGGCTTAATACAGCTTACGCCGAAAAAAGAAAATGGTTTAACAATAAAACAACACAACACCGTAGAGCGGGCGCTTCATAATCCGACCATTTCCTGATTCCAAACACAATATAAATTTCTTATCCAATCATGTGCCGTATAAGATATCAGGAATCTAACGTAATTAGTTTGACATCACTTCCTTACTCTTTCTTTTCGGTGCAATTTTGAGGTAAAGGTGCAGCCAGTTTTTCTAAAAAATACATTTGCCGATATACACAGCCTTCCGGTAAGTGAAATTATTTGATCGCCAATTTTTTACACTTATTTGCTAAGGCTATATACAAAAAACACATAATTTCGTTTCAGTAGCGTTCTATGAAAGACAATAATCTAGAAACATGTTCTGATCATGTGTGACCCTCATTATCAAGATGTAGGGTTGTGTAAAGGAGGAATTGATAGTGTTCGGAATTACATACCACATTTAAGGACTGATCCAAATACCGAACGATTGACTAAATTTAAGCCTTTTTTATGTTGCATGTCCGATGACTTATAATAATTGGTTTTGTTTTTCTTTTGCAGTAATGAGCCGTCAAGTTGGAGAGAAGAGGCAGTCATACGACCCCTGCATGATGGATCAAACTGCCGAGGTTGTAAGAAGTGGAAGGATGTCTCTTTGTTAATCCTCTAAAACATATAACCTACTTTTCCCTCTTTAACTACTAAAAAACTTTTTCCAAAATTGACTTAGTATGTTAGTGTAAATGATTGGCCTTATATCTTTTTCTAGGTACAATGGGTTTCCAAGCTGGACTAATGAAACGGGAAATCACTGGACAATCGAAATGTGTGCATTTAGGCCTGAACCATATTGTGAAAGCTCAATAAGAAATACTTTACAACGACGAACGTGAATATAACCATATTTTACGCGAGGATATATAAAACCATCTTCTTTGGTGTTCAAAAACAAGCATGGATGCCTCAAGAAGTATTTTAACCTTTTGTGCGAAACAAGAAATAGCCTTAGACCAGAGCATTGTGTATTTACTAAATACACAATAGCCAGAATGAAAGCTAGATGTGGTATGGTAACATAGATTTAACAAGATATATTGTTACCAGACCACATCTAGCGTTGTAATTTTGGCTATTATATACGGAACACTGATTATGTTTGGGTTAACTTTATTTTACGAAATAATTAACGAAATATTCGCTGATGTTGAGTGTTAATGGGGCTTTAAAAGGATCTGTCTGGTTATGATGTTTACGCATTGAGTCGCAAAACACATTAACTTATCGGGATGATATAACTATTGTGGTTAGTCTACATTAGCGACACGGTAATCCACATGGACCAAAGTAGGGTGCAACGAAGCACTACAACGAAACGAGCACATAATTTTTAAAACATGTCACAAGATTTATTACCGAATACCGGGTGAATACAGTTTCATGCTTTTGTACAAAATTTCACGAAATTTATGATCGAATCCCGGCTGTATTAAGTTTAAAGTAATAAAAGTGTGCGTTTTGCAACACTGCGTTTTGCAAGATAGAATCTATATTTGAAATATGAAATGAGTAAAATAGACATAAAATAATTCTTTGGAACGAAATCACTTGCATTGAGTATCAAATTAACTGATGTTTGTATTTAAATAGCTAATATGTATTTAATGCTCATGCCATTTAGCATTAAATATTGGGGACTTAAAATGATACATTCATTCGTTTCAAGTTACCGAAATTATAAACGTAACATCACTAAAATTATGTTTCACACTTGTGGATGACATCAACGCGACTTCTGACATTAACGCTGCCTGGTTTGAATAGAGACTGGTTGATTTTCGCCAAAATATTCGTATGTAATTGTATCCGTCAGTCCCACAATTTACTTTTTAAATGTAATGTTTATTTGTGTAATTTGAATAAATAACAAACATCCTATTGTGGTAATGGATAACAGTGTTCTTTGCATTTTCACTAATTGACGGTGAGTTTGGTAAATGAAAAGTTCGGTAAAAATGTAAAAGAGTTGAATATGTCTGGACAAAGGGCGTGAATAACTGTAAAGTATCTAAATGCGTGTTAATATCCTTGTTTCGTTGACGTTTTTAAAAATATCAATTTACCGAAACCTCCAAATCTATTGCTCTATATTACTTTTTTAACGACTTTGTCATTTATCGAAATTACATGTAATGGTTTTTATTACAGAACTTGTTTCTAAGTTGGTATTTTTCAAACTGTGTCAATTAAATGGAATCATCGGATTTTTTATTTTAAAAAGGTCATCATAATCGGAATTACGAACACTTCGGTTCGGAATTACGAACATATGTTCGGAATTAGGAACAGTTGGATGTCCGCATGCTTTGTAAATAATTTCTTTTTGGTTGGACCATAATATAATTCTATATTGGACTAAAGTATATCATATGCACATATCTAGTTGATTATTGTCTCTCTTTGATTGAAAGTGATCGTAATTCCGAACATCATTATAAGTGGCTTAAGTGTTCGGAAATAGGTACACCCGCTCTATAGTTTAATATTTATTTAAACTGCATACATTATTTTATAATAAAAACGAATTGTAACACTCACGTGAAAAATGTTTTAAACAATTCTAAAGTTTGACATACATGTTGTACTAATTAATGGAAATAACTCGTAAATATAGCAGCCCAAAAATATTACACAAAAAAGGCTCGATAAATGTTGGCACTTACTATGGCGATGTCCCGCTACACGTCGGTACCGATGAAGTGTTTGAACTGCCTAACGTAGATAATCTCTATAATAAAGTTAAAAAAAAAAATTATGTACACATATAGTAACGATCAATTCGTTTTTATTTTAAAATTATATTTCCAATAAATTATTAAAACATACTTTCGCGTTATAACATGAGCTGTTTTTGCTGTACGTTAAACATGTACTTAAATTAAAAGAGCAACTGTATGAAATGTGTTTATCTTCTAGTAATTAGTAATATAAACGCAGCAACAGTATCCGATGATGTCGAGACCAGTAGGATTGTTACCTGTGACCTGTTTCCGATGTACCTTGCTCCTCCTCCTCTGCCAGCTCTACCATGCTGTACGATTCGTATCCCAGGGCGTTCACAAACTCCAGTTTCTGGCGTAAATACAACTCCTCTGGATCTATGAGCTCTTCATGTTCCTTCTCACCAAACACAAAACACGCGGCACACACAACAATCATTACCATAGCTGTCTTCATTTTCATCGTATTTAATACAGTAAACATTCCTTGTGGTTAAAATACATGCTAAATCAGTCGTGACACAAACAATTTTGCAATTGTTTGTTATCAGCAATCATGCGTGATGATAAAATGTAACTTATTGGCAAATTGCATTAAATAATCACAGTAATCGTAGTCCCGCCTGCTAAGAATTAAATTAATGCAATACTAACTCATGTACCGAACTATGTGAATATATCAACGTATGCATTTATTATCAAATGAATTGTTATCTGCTGTCCAATACGCGCGAGTGATATACAGCACGTAAATAGAAAAATTCTACAAACTCTCTATCAAATATGAAGCATAACCGTGTCTGTTTAAGCCCAATCCAAGGTGTATCATTTACACTAGGATAAACTATTTTTGTAACCGCATTGCGTCAAATGATTACGAAATCCTTTAAGTGTAGTAAATTTAGAGCGTATAAAGGGATGGTCGATTAACAGGATGTTATGTTGCATTAATTGCAACGATTGTTTGATAAAGGTTTAAAAACAAGTTTATTTGATGCAAAAAAACGACCTGACGTTATAAATTTTAACTCGCGAAGTTGACTTTGACTTTGATTTAAGATCATACGCGTCAAGTCCATCCGTCGATTCCAGTCGGCTTGACAGGCATTACGTTGTATGTAGTCGCTATCTGGTCAGTCTCCTTATAGAGCGGATTTCAGCGCTGATATATGGTGTAGTGGTAACGAGCTTGAGCCGGAACTCAGAGGCCATGAGGTCGATAGACCGCGCAACCCTTAGCTAGAAACTCGTCTTTCACATGAGAACTGATGTCCGGTATACTAGATGCAAGTACCTGGATTTAAAAGACACAGGGTTGTGACTGAAACAGATGGTTCTCTTCAACATCCAATGCGGGGAATCACGTGGTCGGGGTTGAGAAAACATGGCCGCCGATGCCTCGCTTAGATGGAAAAAAATGAGTGTCAAAACAGGTACATCTTCCTTATTACTTACTTGTTTTTAATTGGATGTCGCCTATCATAGGGCCAGCCGGACGCAATTTCATCGAGTATCAACCTTTTCCCTCTGGTTGGTCTGAGTGTGGAGATTACTCATGGAACATTATGCGATTTTCTGAACCGCCAATTGCTGTTGTACACGGACTAACAATATAACTGTTTTCACACTAATTAGCACTGTTTAAGTACCAGTTGTTCATGCGGACGCATTGTTGCTGACAAAAAATGGATACATCGATTGCTAATGACCTTATTTTCAAGGTAAAGTTGAGTTTCGATTGGTTTTGACGATTGCTGTTGAGCACGCCCATGGCTGTTATACACGGACAACTTTTAGAACAACTATTGTTGAGCAGGCACATGTCAAGGAATACCGTTTTTTTCCGCCGAATAAGTCTAAAACAACGCATTGGCATGTTCTGGTACATGTAGCGATACATATCTTATGTAAAGGCACTGAAAATATTAATTCGTATACGAAATTGGCTATCTGGATCATCAAAATTTTATTTTCAATAGGAATTCTATTGCTAGCATCTTTCGGCATAGCTGCTTTTTGTTATGGCTTGCGAGTATTTGAAAATGTTGTTTTTTCTTCACAGGTATGTACATTAAAGACTCGATATCTCGAAGATGTTTGATTTTAAGAAAAATGTAGTTTGAAACAAGAAGAAATGCATTGATTTCTAGTAATGTATTGTCAACTCTTGATATATCGAAATCGAATATATATCGAAATCTATGTCTCGATTTTATTGGATATCTCGATTGTTTTTACGTAAAAAAAACCAAACTTTCCTATGTTTGTACCCGTATTCTGGTGGAGATACCTTTTATTACAAGTTCGAATTACCAGAAGTGAAATTAAAGTGAAATTACAGGTATGGGCATTTTTCACTGATTAATTGAGGTGAAAAGAATTAACAGGTTAAAAGAGTTAGAAAAAATGTGGTTACTGACCAATTATCTGCAAATCAGCTTGCTACCAGTTGCTTATAAAAATATAATATTATATTCAATATTGGACGTGACTCACCCAGTCCTCTAAACCGAAATGATCCGTAAAACAAAATTGTGCCTTTGTGTCGTATGAACGAATCTGCACTTAAACTGAATTCAGATTCATATTGTACATCGAATCATTTCTGTTGTCGGTTGTCAAATTTGATGAGAGATTCGTTCATTCGACACAAAGACACAATTTTATTTTACGGATCATTTCGGCTTAAAGGACTGGGTGAGTCACGTCCAATATCGAATATAATATATATTTTTTTAAACAACTGGTAGCAAGCTGAGTTGCAGATAATTGGTCAGTAACCACATTTTAACTAACTCCTTTGACCTGTTAATTCTTTGTAGCGGATCCGTGGTCTAGTGGTAACACACTGGCTTCACAATCCAGAGATCGCTGGGTCGATCCCCCGCTGCACCTAACCTACTAACCCGTCTTTCGCATGAGACGTTAAACCGAGGTGCAGTGTACTAGGTGCTATACACCGGGCACTAAAAGACCCAGGGTCACCTCTGGAACGGGGTGTCTCCTGTATCTTGCACTATCCCCCGTAACCAACTAACACGTCTTTCTGGGGGCGATGGCCATATGGGAGACAATCCCGGTGCACTCGATAAAAAATAATGAAGAAGAATGTTAATTCTTTTCACCTCAATTAATCAGTGAAAAATGCCCATACATGTAATATCACTTTAATTTCACTTCTGGTAATTCGAACTTGTAATAATAGGTATCTCAACCAGGATACGGGTACACACATAAAAGAGATATCCAGCTTTTCACCAAAGGTGGCCCTTCGGGCCCACAGACTTTGTTGGAGGGGGCCCTTGGTCAAAGTTGGGGGTCACTAGCAGACAAATCAAAAATACATATATAAAACTGACATGAAACACATGATATGGTGTTACTGATTACCTTGAAATAAACATTTCTACACTTGCTCCCCTGACACTGAGAAAGTCACATGCTACTGAAAGCCCTCCTGTCTTTTGCCCCCCTCCATACTCCCACAGCCCCCTCATAGTCAAATTCAGCAACAATAGCCTTGTTCATGGCTATTCTCATTAATGTATTCAGTCTATCTGCCGACAGCCTGTTCCTATAAAACTTGAAACTTGTTTATTTGCTTAAACGCCAATTACTATGAAAATACATATTCAATGGCGTTTTACAATAAGCTGAACATAAAATAAGTTAAACAATATATAAATAATAGACCAATTATAAACCTGGTAAAAGAGATGCAATCGGGGTTATATAAAACATTGAACCATAATTTTTCAATAAGCTGAAAATAAAACAAGTTAAACAATATATAAATAATAAACCAATTATAAACCCGGTAAAAAAGATACAATCGGGGTTATATAAAACATTGAACCATAGTTTTACAATAAGCTGAAAATAAAACAAGTTAAACAATGTATAAATAATAAACCAATTATAAACCTGGTAAAAGAGATACGATCGGGGTTATTTTAAACATTGAACCGATACGGTATTTCGATTAAAATACATAATCTCAGAAAAGTCCATAAAAATCACGGAAAAGGTAAGTTTTTAAATTCTTCTTAAAAGATTCTAAGGAATTCGATTGTCTAAGATCCTGAGGCAAGGAATTCCAAAGTCTTGGCCCAGCTGTACTGAAGCTCCTGTCACTAAAGGTCTTTCTCTTATTGAACGGAACGTCGTATGAGGCCATGTTAATGCCGCATGACCGCAGGCCTTGTCTGTTTGGAATCTGTTTTGTGAGAAGTTCAGTGAGGTAAGTCGGGGCCTCATCATTATAGCACTGGTAAATGAACGTAAGTAGTTTAAAGATTATCCTTGCTTTGATCGGCAACCAGTGCAACTCATATAGCGCTTGCTTCGAACTGTCGAACTTGCTTCGTTGTAAAACCAATTTGGCGCACATATTCTGTATTCGTTGCATTTTGTTGATTTCGCACTCTGCCACACCATACAGAATTACGTTACAATAGTCAAGGTGTGATAGAACAAGGGAAACAATGAGAATTTCTGCGGACTGTCTTGTGAGATACTTTCTTATGCTTTTAATCCTTAAATAGTTTAACATGGCAGAACGACATTTCATTGATACATGTTTTTTTGAAACTAAGGGATTCGTCAAGGAATGCACCGAGGTACCGAATAGTTGGCTCTCGCTGGATTATGTCCCCTGCGATGTTTATTTCATTTGTATGGATTTTCTGGAGTTGTTTCAGACTGCCAAAGAGAATAAACTCAGTTTTTGATGTGTTCATTTTTAATTTATTTGCATTCATCCAGTGATTAATAGTAAATGCGCATTTTTCAAGCTCAGTGATTGCGTTCTTTTCATTTGAAGTGGACGGTTTAAAAGTTGTCTTGGGAATGTGATCATCAGCAAACCCATATACTGAGACATTTGCTGGGATGACATCAAATAGAGTTCCAGCATAGGCAAGGTATAACCATGGCCCTAAGCAACTTCCTTGTGGTACACTGCACTGCAAGGGGCGCGCTGAGACCGCCCGTCATTCACATGAACAGTGCAACAACGACCCCTCAAATATCCACGCAAGTGCGGTGTCTTGAAGACCATAATGGGCCTGAAGCACGTCAACCAAAATGTCGTGGTCCACGGTATCAAAGGCAGCACTTAGGTCAATTGCGATCATGGCTGTTACTTCCTGGTTTTCCATGCCTGCCAATATGTCATTAACGAGCCTCAGTAGGGCAGATTCGCAAGAATGATGCCGTCGGTAGGCGGACTGGGTCTTCGGTAGAAGCTTGTGTGCGTCAACATGTACATTTAAACGAAGTAGCACTGCTTTTTCAATCAGTTTTGAGAGAAAGGCCAGATTACTCACAGGTCTATAATTTGAAAGATCAGAGGTTTTGATGTCGTTTTGAGTTGAAAAACCCCTCTCACGGTCTGCTGTTTGTAGAGGAACAATGATGGTTACCTCAGCCAGTTTAAACATATTTGGAACTAAGTCCTTGTGGTGGTTGTGGAGTATTTTCCAAAGAGTGTAGATGTCGTCTGTGTGATACTTCTGCTGAATCACCAGGTGCTTCAGTATCTCCAACTCCATTTTCACCTCTGCCTCATCAACATAGGGGACACACTGAGACCCATGTTGACCATATTTCTCACACAAAATCTGAATTTCTTCCTTGCCATGAGCAAGTAGTTTGTCTTTTTCTACAAAGGTAATGCATCTCGTGCCAAGAATTGCCAATGCTCTTATGACTGATGTGTCATGTTCAGGAAACCTCCTGTGTAGTTGAGATATCACCTGCTGGATGAATTCTGCTCTGATGGACTTGAAGTGTGTCGCCTTGTACTTGGTCAATTCTGTGGTTCTTGATTTCCAAGTGATTCTCAGTAATTGCAGAATTTAACATGGTCATGTAGGGGCCATCATTTTCAGTCAAGTATTCCAGCTGTGATATTGTGGACTGTATTAGAGGCTGCACCACTGCAATGTCTATGTTCTTCTTCTGGAAGGAGAGACTGAGTTTTGTCAGAATTGACATAATGTCCATCAATAAGTAAGTGACAGCAACAAACTCACACTGTGTCAGCTGGGAATGTATTCCCTTTGCTGCTCCACCACTTTCTGACTGCTTTTCTTGCTCGAAGTAGGTTACAAGTGATCCCCAGGCATGGAAAACAGCTTCCAGGGCATTGTAAAAGGCAAACCATCTCACTGCGTGAGTCTCTTATTTTCAATTTCTTATCATCTAAGACATCTACAATCTTTGACAGATTGGCAGTTCGAAGAGAAGAGTGCTTGAAATGATAAAAATTGTTAGTGAGGATCTCCCTGTGCTTTTTCAGGTAATTAACACTGTCTGCTGCATGACTAGTACATAAGGCTAGCTTGTGAGCCATGCAATGAATGTTCACTAGGAAGGGCTGATCTCCAGAAAGCCGTGCACTCACTCCAGATATCCGGCCTGTCATCACCGATGCCCCATTAGATCCCAAAAACATAATCTTTTTAACATCTATATCCTTGTCACAAGCAGTAGCTTTCAAATGTGTGTAAATAGTCTCAGCATCACCCTTTTCAATTGTAAAATTGTCAAGAAAATACGTCTCTGGCTTAAAGAAACTATATTTTGGAATTAATCTCACATAGACTACAAGCTTTTTCTTGACTGAAATATCATCACTTTCATCTCACATTAGGGATACAACTTTGGCAGATGCTATCTTTTGCTTTTAATCAGTCTCATTTACCTGACAAATGGCATCTTGAAAATCTTCAGCAGCCCGCCCCGACTGCTAAGTGGCATTATCTCCTGAATACAAAGACTCAATATC
Organism: Dreissena polymorpha; assembly: GCF_020536995.1. Taxonomy (NCBI): domain Eukaryota; kingdom Metazoa; phylum Mollusca; class Bivalvia; order Myida; family Dreissenidae; genus Dreissena; species Dreissena polymorpha. The sequence continues at coordinate 26,491,090 of NC_068369.1, read as the reverse complement.
AGGACAGCCTTGCAGCTTGAGTAGGTCTAGCAATGAGCTGTACTTTACAGTAGCAATTTGCTCTTTGCATAACCAATAAACAGTTCTCATTGCACAAATAACAGTTTGTCTTTTTGTCATACAATCAATTCACGGTGGCTTTCATACGAGACTGCTCCTTTTTATCAGTCAACGAATTCACGTGATCAGCCGATGCCATGTGACGGTCCAGTGTTGACCTTCGGAAATTTGAAAACCCCGAGACAAATGTGTTTAATTTCCCCGTGGATACACACAAAGTGCATTTCATTTGGTTTTCTTTTTCATCGTAGGATAGTCACGATTTAAAGCGCTCGTTCGTAAGCCATATTCGCTAAAAACCTCTCTTTTTAACGCTATTAGTTGAAGTTTCCCGGGCAGTTTTCAATTCATTTAAGGGTTGAGGACTATTATCATTGTTAGGCGGGGGCTCTACTTGGGTCTTCGGCTTTTTGGTCGCCGCTGTCGGCGCAAAATACTCCGAAATTCTCTTCATTTTCTTGTTTATTGACGCGGAAACATGTGATGCGAGTACCGGATGTAAATACCATAGTAGCCGACGGGTTGTCGATCGATTAGGTTAAGCGCAATACCCACTAGCAGTTTACTACACCTACGTCGGGAAGCAGTTTGCAAGGTACTCGCTAATTGAGCGGAAATGAACAAAATAAGCAGAAACAAAGAATTTGACGGAGTTGGATTTTCGGCCGCGAGTGCGCCCGGCGGGCCCAGAAACGTCTCAGATTTGCGCCCGAGCCGAGCCAAGGCGGCCCCGGGCACAAGGGTGCACCTCAAGATTGAACACTGGATGATGATCAATCTACTGGCGTTATTTATAGTTAACTGGTAGTTACCTGGTAGACATACCCAGTTAAATTGATTACCAAATATACTGAAAATATGAAAACTTTTTTTACATGTAATATACCAGTCGTGATATTTTGTCAATATAAACTAATAATTGTAAACAAATACAGTATTTTACAACTTTTCTTTTCTTCGCCGTCGTGGTTGACAGTCCCTTTAATGTACATACATGTGAAGAAAAAACAACATTTCAAATACTCGCAAGCCATAACAAAAAACAGCTATGCCGAAAGAGGCTAGCAAAAAAATTCCCATTGAAAATAAAATTTTGATGATCCAGATAGCCAATTTCGTATACGAATTAATATTTTCAGTGCCTTTACATAAGATATGTATCGCTACGTGTACCAGAACATGCCAATGCGTTGTTTTAGACTTATTCGGCGGAAAAAACGGTATTCCTTGACATGTGCCTGCTCAACATTAGTTGTTCTAGAAGTTGTCCGTGTATAACAGCCATGTGCGTGCTCAACAACAATCGTCAAAACCAATCGAAACTCAACTTTATCTTGAATATAACGCCATAAGCAATCGATGTATCCATTTTTGTCAGTTACAATGCGTCATCATGAATAACTGGTACTTAAATAGTGCTAATTTGTGAGTCCGTGTACAACAGCAATTGACGGTTCAGGAAATCGCAAAATAGTTCATGGGTAATCTCCACACTCAGACCAACCAGAGGGAAACGGTCGATACTCGATGAAACCGCGTCCGGTTGGCCCTATGATAGGCGTCATCCGATTAAAAACAAGTAAGTAATAAGGAAGATGTACCTGTTTGGACAATCAATTTTTCCATCTAAGCATGGCATCGGCGGCCATGTTTTATCAATTCTGACCACGTGATTCCCCGCATTGACATCTATCGTGAACAAACAAAATAAGATTGAGGGGACATCCCGGTGCAGTCGATTAAAATTAACACCCAAAACCATTTTTTCACTCGGTACTATGGGCACGTAACAATGTCGTCTTTTAGTAATATACCAGTCAATAGTTGTCCTCTGATTGTAATAAACGAGTCAATCGTCACGCATATGCAACTAAATATGAATCATTGGGATCAAATGGTTTTCACAATCTTTTAACGCGTTTCTGAAAAATTTCTTATTTTTCAGGTAGCCCACTGGGCTACCAATACAAATATTTGGTAGCCCATACAATTTACCTGCAAAATGATAACAGGCCAGTTTTCATCTTTATTTTATTTCTTCATTTACATATACATAATATGTATACATACATATACATAAACATAACACAGCAAGTAGTCTGATGTACACAGTCAATTTCATAAATTAATGTTACAGTACAGGCACCGTATACTTAAATGTAAATGTACAAAAGAAAATCATATACTACATGTATGTGCACATGTATGCATACTTAAATTCGGACAGTACTTAAAGTCGGAAACGTAAATAAAGCGTTTAGATAATCAATACTATTGACTCTTATGGTGTTAATCAATGCAATTGCCCTTTTTAACAACAAATACCGTGTTTTAAAGAAATCAAGAGAGTATTAAATCATTTATTTACTTGTGTCCGATTTTAAGTACTGTCCGAATTTACGTATTGCATCCATATGTTACGACACTTGTGTGCCGTCAGTGTACAATACAATAATTGTTTCAATAATGAAGGAACTGATACATCGTAACGGTAACGATACAGCGCGTTTACATTATATTTTATTAAGGGAAAATGTCAATGCCAAATATTTCGCGAGATACCCCGGCACTTTAGTTGAAATTCACAACGAAACTTCTAATGGAAATTAAATGATATCAAATGTTGTACCCGCTACGATTTTTTTATTTACAAATAAATACACCCACGCCAATCTTCGTGCGCTTTTTATCTGGACAAAGAAATTCATTTATTTAATGTAGAATTTGTAACCTAAAATAAATGTACACGACGCGTGCAAACCGTGTCAGGTGATTTACGCATGTTGCAATACAACGGTTCTGATTGGGAGCTTATTTTATCATATCTTTAACATAGAACCATATGCCGAAATTCATTTGACACTTTCGAAAATTTCAAACGTTTGTGTTTATGACTCTTATCGTCTATATTACTCACCCATAATTTTGTTTAAAAAATATAAATCGGGCATATATGGGATTATCGATTAACAGTCGATTAATACAATTATTAATTGACAATGCAAACTAATTAGCAGGTGTTAACCGCGTCCCCACCGTTGTAATTAATATTCATTTTCGGTTTCGTTACCGTTTTGAAGAATCCGTTATTGTTTTGATTTATTTAATGTTCGGCGTCCTTGGATATTTAACGACATTAAAAACGTTGTCTCTATTACTCATTGTTGCGGTTTACAAATAATTCCAAATTGCGAAATGACGTTGCATCATGTGCGCCAACTATCCAACCGGCTCTCATTATATTATTAGCAGACGAAAAATGTTGATTCTGATTGGATGGTTAAAATACACTGTTACTGTTTACGATCGACATAACCGCAAGTGATCGGTGAATGATTAGATAATTGATTGCACTTTGTTATCGGATTATAAGCAATACACAGTATACAAACACATGGCCAGCGTGTTTATTCTACGCATGTCTGTCAATAAACCGGGCTACCGCTCTTATAGATTTATAGTCGCCCGGCGGGCGTCAGCTGGAAAATTTCAGTAGCCCAATAAAAAATTTCGGTAGCCCCCGGGCTCCGGATTTGTCGGACATTGTTTTAACGCTCTAATAACTGCCAAGGAGGCTTTCAAGTAAATAGTGTATATCACTGGGCTGGTGTCAACTTCTATTCACGTCGTTGGCCACCCATCACATCATGTATGTATAACGGTTACATGAAACTAAACAATATGCAGGTCTTTCCTTTAAAATATAGTTTTGATTAACTGGAAGACATGTTTTCAGTTAATTACACTCGTTTTGTTATTCTCTTCTTGATCTGTGTTCCGGAAAAGCATTGAGGTTCACTATGAAATTGAGGTTAACTGGCGACTAACAATTTAATAAAAAAAGTACCCGCAAATAAAACATTGAAAAAAGAACAGTGAACCTTGATACGTGTCACGTTCGTTCTTAGAAACCACGTGACATATCTTTTATTTCTGTAATGCATTGAGCTTAGAATGCTCTTTAAAATCACGTACGGTTATGGGGGTTCCCTACGTACAAACTGTTAATTTTGTTATCACTTATTTTACATAAATTACACCACATCACCATACACAAAACACGCGGCACACACAACATATCATAAGTATAGTTATCTTCATTTTCATCATATTTAAGTATGGTAAAAATTCGTTTTGGATGCTAAACATGATGCAACAATAGTACACAAACTTTATCGATGCAATATGTCCTCCCTTAGCAGTCTGATATGATGTGTTGCCCACATGTACTTCTTTTTTCATGGACGTTATGTCGTCGTTAAGCTTCAAGGTTTTTATCTCATGTCGTTTTATGGATCATCCCTGCTTGGATAAATATTCAAATTTTGTTACACAAATAACGCTTAGCTACCATGATAAGCATCATTAGTTATACAGTCAAATCAATATCAAATCAATTGTCAAATCAATTGTCGAATCGATATCATCATGATTTGCGTGCTTTATATTTCATAAACTTTTTCAGCACTGTTTGTTTCGTTTAAAGACGTAATTTGATATGGAAGGGAATATCCGCCACTCCATGCATGATGTTAAATGACATTCTCATTTTAACTACTAGCATAATTATGCTTTCTGATACATGGTAGTTGCATTTTGCCTAATTACATTTGCGATGCAAACACTTCATTTCATTGTCACATATTGATAAGTTTATAATTACTTCATATATCTCTGTGTGTTAATGACAACTGCAGTTAAACTTTTGGAATGTGTATTAATGCTTATTCTAACGGCGTTCTTTGTTTAACTATGAGGATTTGGCTATGTTGCTACTGAATTTAACAAGCTGTTCTTTGTGGATCTATATTACTTCTAAAGTCGATTGCTTGTGCGTCTCTGATTAAGAATTAGTCTTCGGTTTTGCATACACCGCCATTATAAATAGTTCACAATGCGAAAATGGGAACCAGTACTAAAAAACCTAATTCCATCGCAAATTGCAGCCTAAATTACTATTGCCGGGAGATCACTCTAAACATCAAAATCTCCGGTATCAACCGGGATACATCGACTATCTCTGGAATCCTCCGTAAAAAAGTGGTGATAGGGTTAAAACTTACCCGTCTATTGTTTTGCTTGGAGGTCATAATATACTAAATAGTTTCCCTTTATAATTCAATGTAAAAGCGACAACCTTAAGCGAAAATATGCAACTTTTTGCACATAAAAACCCCCATAATCATACCTTTTCTTAAAGGCCAATCTAAGCGGAATCGATTTATACAATAAAAAAGATATGTCATGTTCAAACGAAGACATTAACTTCTTGATTTCTACACTGATTCACTTCCAATTGATACTGAATATCTCTTATGTCAATACGGTCAATCTCATTACCAACCCTGGGTTGAACCCTGGGTCAAACATGCAGCGTGGGGATACGCGTCGGTCTCTGCCGCGCCATTTCTAGTTGTTGTTGAATTCAATTTGAATTGCTATGAATGGAATGGTGAGAACTGTCAGTGCTTCTTTAGTATGGTATTGTTAATCATAAATACCAGTTTAATTTATCATCTAGTGTGAATAGCTTTTACATGAAATGCCAATAGTGTTGTTGTTTTGGAAAGGTAATTGCATCTTGTTGTTAATAATGAATACATCTTTTTTATTTGGACAATTATGAGATTTTCAATAAATAGGAAACCACTATTTTGTCAATGGATATATTTCTTAATTTAACGGGCATTGCTTTAGCATTTGAGACTGGCTCTGGGAAAATTGGACCAAATGCATGTGCTCACAATGTTGTCTCAGATTAGCCTGTACCGTCAGCACAGGCTTATCAGGGACAACATTTTCATTCTAAAACTGATACCAGCAGAATTACCGGTATAGCCTTTGCAGTTTGAACCTGACTCAACTCGATACACATGTTTATTTGTATACAGTACTTATAAGTGCCGTGTTGTGGAATCTGATTTTCTGTATTGCAGCAATGTCTTTACCCATTTGGAAAAAGGACGGGTACACTTGGGAATTTTTTTATTATTCAAAAGTGTTTGAAATATCCTAAACTATGGAACTCAAACCATAAACCTTTTAGAGTTAGCTGCCTCATTATTAATTATGTAGGTAGTTTCCAGAACAAATTGAAAGTACAGGAAGGTCTTGTAAACAATAATGATGAAGTATTCAATACTAAATGACTTCTTTAAGTTTGCACAGTAAAATAAGATGTATATGCATGAATATTATGAAACAATAGAAATCTTCACATTAACAAGCGATGTGTTTGTCAGAAACACAATGCCCCCTACTGCGCCGCTTTGAAGCCATATATTTAACCCTTGACCTTGAAGGATGACATTGATCTTTCACCACTCAAAATGTGCAGCTCCATGACATACACATGCATGCCAAATATCAAGTTGCTATCTTCAATATTGCAAAAGTTATTGCAAAAGTGTAACCAAGGTTTAAGTTTGTGACAGACACATACAATGACAGACAGACAAATACAATGGCAGACAGACAGGCCAAATACAATATACCCCCGATCATTCGATCTGAGGACATAAAAAATAATTAGTGTGGTATATACTGTAGTTCCAAAATATCTACCACAGGCCTCTTTAGTGGTGCCTACCTGATTACACCTGGGTGTAATAGTCCAGTGCTGACACTGCCACAGTTCCTGTATTTGCATGTACATGCCTCCTTTGTTTACTGTCTGGTGCAAACATCGCCTTTGCAGCCCTAGTGCTACTGACAGAGATTACTAATGCAGGTGCTGGTATTGTGTACTCATTTCACTTGTGTTGACATTCAACAAATCTGCTGCCTGCCTTAAAAGAGCAGCTGCTCTATGCTGTTGGTTCATATCTGCAAATGAATTCATGTACATTATTTTTTATTTATAAAAAGCAAGTCACCATTTTGTGGTATAATGGTAGATTATAGAGATAATAACTGTAACGTAGTCAGATATTACACTTGCTGATCTAAGTTTCTATACTTTTTCACAGATATATGATCTTATCTGCTTTGGTCATCTAAGTACCATCTTTATGGGAAATCTTCACCCCCCCCCATTATCCTACATTTTCTAACATCTTGATGTGTTTGTTCGTATGGTGTTTATGCCCGTGTATTTAACTTACATTAAGGCAAAGATTGACTTAATTATGCTTCATGGGTTTCACCAGTACTAGGCCAGGGCTCTGCAGTCTCGTCAAAGGAAACTCCCATGAAAAAAATCAGCACCGCATGTGAGGATCATACCCAGGACCCCTGAGTTACATACCGTAAATATTAACTGGGCCAGTGAGCTACACATTATAGATGCAAAGAAAAACAAAATTGTTCTACCATTTAAGTCTCTAAAATAAAAATCTTCATTAAATGTGTCTGTTTGAAGACAACTATTAAGCAACTGTTCAAACGTACTGTGGTCAACTCAAACCCATTTTGGTCAACTTATACCTGTTTTTTGGTCAACTAGTACCTATGCAAAGTCATCTCGTATCTCGTACCCAATTCTACAGAAATAGGTGTAAGATGGTCAACATATATTGATTATAGTATAAAACAGTATCAGAACCAGAAAACATAATTATTTTGTTCGTTAATTAGGTAACTGTGCATACTTATTTTCTCACATTGCTTTCCATTTAAATTAGCTCTATAAATGGATTTCCCATGCCGTATTGGGGATAAACAAGTTAAAAACAATGAAAATGAATAATTTGAATAAGATACAATTTAAGGTACGATTTTATTAGATAAAGACAGTGTTACGAAGATATGCGATGAAAACAGTATAAAATTAATAGTTAAATTCAAACAAGCCAATATTTAGACGTTTTGATCATCGTAACCCACCTTCGTTGCAATGATACTACTGCAGTATGGCCGTATGGGACGTTTGACGTGTAAATGAAAACAAGATTACGTCCATTAATTTCAAATAGACCTTAATCACACACCAAATGACAACTCGACGTTCGAAATGGGTATTACACTCGTATGCAATTTACTTAATAAACAAGTACAATAAACATGTAACCTTTACCAGAATAAGAACAGTGGAAAATACGTTCGAAACGACGCGGTAGAGTAATTGATCTGGTAGATGTATAATACAACACTGTTCTAAATAATAACCTTTTACGAAAACTACCGAAACTTCAGAACACTCTGGTTCTCCGTCGTGTATGAATTCAGTATTACTAATGCATTCGTCTTAATGCATTCGGCATTCGGCTTACTTCATGTGAGCTACTGCCTTGTGCTTATTCATTTCGCTTAGTAGAACTTACCAAAAATGCCCTTTTCTAGCAATAGTAAGTGTTGAAATGATAATAGTTCAGCAACAAGAAGATAGCCACATGGAAAATTTAACAGAAATAATTACATATAATTTTTCATTAACTCGAAAGAATACATGATTAACATACATCGAGTAAACATTAAAAACAAATATGCAAGCAACATTTCACTAACTGATAGAAAACAAGCATAAAGACACAAGAAAGACGCAGTTAGTTTGTAACAAATAAAATAAATCAAAATGCAATTGTCATTTAGCAGTATGCAATTGTCATTTAGCAATATGTGTGTCAAATGGTCTGTTGATGCGTCTTGTGTGTAGTGTTGGGCCCTGCGTGCTTGTCACCTTCGCTTTCAGCCTATACCGCTGGCTAGCCCTGTGCGAAAATGAAGCTGAAGTGCGTAAGTTTTCACTGCCAGTACATAGCCTCTCTACAGACAAGTCCTATGTAGTGCCTCCTAGTGGCGACACACGTCAACTGAGTACCTCGCGGCCTCAGGCTGAACTACAGGGACTCGGAGGTGGTCTGCCCCCAGACATGCGGCATGCCAGGCCCACCGGCGTATGGAAATGCCCTGATGCCCATGAACAGACCCCCAGCCAAAGGGTAAAATGGCCCCTGTGTTCCCAGGGATATAAGGTTCCCCGCCTACAGGGTTAAGTAGGAAACCACTGCCTTGTGGTTTGTCGTTGGATCGGCAAAGGCTAAGGGTGAGGTAACCCCGACAGAAAACATAGGGAGTTGAAATCGGAGACGTTAGGCCATTGGCACTCCCTTAACAAACCATGACGTCATGTACATCGCTATGTCTACACAATCAACCGGTGTTACTCGATGTGGTGCTGAGTCTCTGAGATCCCACCAGGGAGATTCAGTGCCGGGCTCTGAGCCTCGACAGAGTCCACCCACAGCTACTGGGGGTCCCTCCTTCATTCCACAACAAGCCAAGAGAAGAGGAGGAAAGAAAGCTGGCTACAATAAGCCTAGGAGGAGAAAAGACCAACATCATCCTTTCAAGGTGATGCATTGGAACGCAGAAGGAGTCTTTAACAAAAAGACAGAGCTAGAACATATCCTTCATGAACAGGACATAAATGTCTGCTGCATTCAGGAAACTCATCTGCAGCCAGCGAAATCCTTCAAGGTCAGAGGATACCAGAGTTTCCGATGTGACAGAGAAGGCAGAAAGAAACGAGGCATCCTGACATTAGTCCGGAACAACATCAATGTAGTCCAGACTAAAACGCATATGGATGACTCTGAATTCCAGGTTCTGAGTCTCAGGAAGAACGATTTCAATCTGAAGCTTGTGAATCTCTACTCTCCAAATGACAAAGCTCTTTCCCTAGACAGTATCCCAACAGAAGAATCTAACTTCATTGTTGTTGGCGACTTCAACAGTCATTCACAAAGCTGGGGATATGACCACATGGGCCGACGCGGAGAGGAAGTGGAGAACTGGCAAGATGAAAACAAGCTTAATCTTATCAACCAGCCTGAAGATCTGGCAACTTTCTACTCTAGTAGATGGCACACAACGTCGACCCCTGACTTAGCTTTCTGCACTGCAGACATCCAAGGGCATATCAAGAGAGAAGTCTGTGAACAACTAGGAGGAAGCGACCATCGTCCAGTTCACCTCATCATAAACCATTCTACCTCTTCATCCTCAAGCATCCCCAGATGGAACTACAAGAAGGCCGACTGGACCTTATACAAACGTCTGAGTGATGACCTCTGCAGAGATATCAGAGTGGATGGTAGAGATATAAACAAAGTTGTGAAAGACTTCAATGCATGCATACTAAACGCAGCACAGAGGGCGATACCACGTGGGGCCAGAAAAGACTACAAGCCATACTGGAGTAGGGAGTTGGAAGACCTCCAGACTAAGTTGACAGAAGCCAGGGTGGAAGCAGAAAGCAACCCCTCACAAGAAAGCAACCTCTCACTACAGCGAGCCAAGGCACAAACTTGAAGCCCAGAGAAAGAGCTGGAGAAACAAAACAGCATCACTCAACCTGGAGCGAGATGGCCGTAAGCTGTGGAGGTTAACGAAACAGCTGAATGACGATGAAGTCCAAGCGAGAGGCTCAGTAACTCTGGAAGAGAATGGAGAGCTGCTGACAGGCAAACAAGCGGCAAATGTCTTTGCCAGCAACTACAAAGATGTCAGTGACATTCCTGTCAGTAGAGAGAGACAGAGAGAAGTAAGAAGAGAACAAAGGGACAGGAAAACAGATGATGTGACATCAGACCGCATGAGCCAAAGCCTGACCCTGCACGAACTACAGACAGCAGTCAGGCAGCTGAAATTAAAGAAGTCTCCAGGACCAGACAATGTGACCAATGAAATGATCACCCATCTAGGCAGTTCAGCAATGCACAAACTCCTAGACATCTTCAACCACAGCTGGACACAAGGCCAACTTCCCCAAGTCTGGAAAGAGGCCATTATGATACCTATCCACAAGAAAGGCAAGGATCCGAAGCAGGCTGGAAGCTACCGTCCAATAAGCCTCACTAGCTGTGTTGGGAAGACGATGGAGAGAATTGTAAATGCACGCCTTAAATGGTATCTGGAGACGAACGACTTACTTGCAAAACAACAAGCTGGATTCAGGCAATTCCGCTCCACCGAGGACCAGACTACCTACCTGGCACAAGAAATTGAAGATGCTTTCCAGGAACAGAAGGTTGTCCTGACAGCATGGATAGACCTTCAAAGGGCCTTCGATAAAGTCTGGACTGACGGACTCCAAGTCAAACTGATGAGGAATGGAGTTGGAGGAAACATGCTGAAGTGGATCAAGTCCTATCTATTCAATAGAAGGGCAAGAGTAAGCTTGAACCAAAGAAGCAGTAAGAAGTTCCTTCTACGGCACGGTGTCCCACAAGGAGGAGTCCTGTCCCCGACGCTCTTCTTACTCTTCATCAACGATCTTGTGTCTGAATTGCCAAGGGGAGTGAAGGCGGCACTTTATGCTGATGATCTTGTGTTATGGTGCAAAGAAGAGCATGCCACCACAGCCACATACAGAATGCAAGAAGCAATAGACAAACTTACCGCATGGGCTGAAGACTGGTGTGTAATGATCAACAAAGAGAAATCATCCACCACACTATTCACATTGTCATCAAAACAGAAAGCAGGGACGGTGAGAATGGGAGACACTCCTATGACTAAAGCAGACGAGACCACGTACCTGGGAGTCACCTTTGACAAGAGGCAAACGTGGAAGCCACACCTCATGAAAGCAGAAGGAAAGGCCCGAAGAAAACTTGCAATGATGCGAAAGCTTGCGTGAACTACATGGGGGGCAAATGAGCACATACTCAAGACAGTCTATCAAGGCACAGTGAGACCCCAACTAGAGTATAGTTCCCCCACATGGTCTTCCACAGCCAAATCCAATCGCCAGGCTCTGGATAAAATCCAGAACCAAGCTCTGCGCATCATGACAGGAGCAACCAAGTCCACACCAATTGCCTTCATGGAAAAGATAACAGGAATACAACCACTTCAAGAAAGAAGAGATGTCACAATCCTGCTTCAGACAGAGAAGTATAAATGTCTAACGGATCACCCTATGTCAGCCAGAGTTAAAGGGTACACCAAAAATCGGATCAAGCGTAGCAGCTTTGTACACGAAGCTAAGAAGCTGGACAAGGCCTATGCAACGGATCTGACCATCCCCACCACTCCGCTTGGTCAAGAAGACATCATAGATCCATTACAAAATGACCTGTCAAATGTTGCAGTAAGATCCAGTGTTCCTCACCTACAGCCAGGTAAACAAGAGGATGAGCATATCAGAAAGAGCCTCACACTTGCCATGATCGATGACGAATACCCAAGAGAGGCATGGACTCATGTCTACACAGACGGTTCTGCCACTAGAGCAGTCATAAATGGAGGTGCTGGCATCGTCATTCTGTACCCATCCGGAAAACGAGAAACACATCATGCAGCAACCGGAACACACTGTAGCAACTACAGAGCAGAGACTTTAGCCCTCATGAAGGCAGTGTCAATGATTGAAGACTCGACCGAAGATGTCAACTCGATAGTCTTCTTTACAGATGCCATGTCTGTATTAGAAGCCCTGACCAACAACAAGGTTCCTCAGCTTGCAAATGCCTTACAAAGAATCAGCACCAACCTAAACGTGACCCTCCAGTGGATCCCAGCACACTGTGGAGTGGCCGGAAATGAAGATGCTGACCAACTGGCAAAACAAGGTGCTCAGTTAGATCAGCCACCTGTGCAAGTAAGCTACAAGGAGAAAGTTACCATCATTAAATCACTTACCCGGCCAAGACAAGAGGCAGATGCATATCATCTCCTAAGCAGGGCAGAGCAAGTGATAATGGTCAGACTCCGATCAGGGCACAACCGACTCAATGCACACATGCATAAAAAATACAGACTGGCCCCGTCACCGACCTGTCCGTGTGGCACAGAAGACCAAACAGCTGAACACATCCTCCAAAGATGTAAACGTCACGACCAGGAGCGAGCTACAAAGTGGCCCCAGGACACAACCCTCCATCAGAAACTTTATGGAGACGTGGATGACCTGAGACGGACCACATCATTTATTGAAGAAACTGGTGTGATCGTGTAGAGCGAACGCCAAGAAGAAGAAGAAGATTTAGCAATATGTAATTGTCATTTGGCAACATGAATGGACTGGCGGATATCCCCGTTCATAACTTGAGACTATTAGTTGAGACCATTTTTCACTTAAGCCAATCAAGGTTGAAAGTTTCTCAATTTCTTTTTCGAACCGACCTTTTTCATACATCCATATATGCTTTGAATGTCATTTGAATTGCAATTAAATTAGGTTAATCCGTTTGCCAATACGCGCGACTGAGAGCTTTTAACTAAATATACTTTCTATTTCAAATTTTATTGTTACATTAATTCTCAAAAGTGAATGCATTTTCGATTTCCGTATTTGTGCAATAGTAAATAGTTGTGCATTAACACTCCGACTTTTGTGTAGTATTTCGATGCATCGTTTGAACGAACTCAGTGAACTTTTACCACGACAACGCGTATCAATGATCGAAAAAAAATTAAAGCCGCTAAATGTTGACGTTAACTGCTTGAGTTCGAGACAGTTTTAGCGATAGATTGTCATAAGAGAAATCAAATGATTCACTACAGCTCACAAAGTTCACATAGAAAGTATGCACATGAGCAGCATTCCGAATTATGATATGAGGCTCGCTTTGGGAAAACGGGGCTGAATGTATTAAAGTCCGCACACACGTATCAGGGACTGCACTTTCCGTATAGAGTAGAGTGGCGGACTGCACAGACTTATATGGGGTAAAACTTTACACATTAAGCCAATATTTCCCATAGAGCGGCTTATATATAGTATATTTTTCATCGATTTAATCTCGTTTTGATATTTGTTAACGTTTTATATAGTTCATGGAGAGCATGTTTCTTATTATATTAAATAACCGCTTGCAGCGACAATAAACGATCATATTGCGTTCTTTTTTATTTCAAAAAATATATAAAACATTGATGAATCAAAAACTAGATTCAAATTTCAGATGACGTAGTACTGGGAAATTAAAAGAAAGGTTCTATTCCATTACTAATAATGTTGTGCTGTACAGTAGAAAATGCCTTTATTCACACATTAAATGTACTCAGTTGGCAAATCCTAATTAGTCTCCGGATTCCTTCGTTCGATACAAGTTTGTTGGTTGTCTATTTTACTGATTTAAACATACTTTGATTTATAAATATTGTTCACTACATTTTTTTACATTCCTTGGTCTTTGTGATATGTTAGTATAAGATTGATATACATGTATTCAAATTATGACATTAAAATCGTATATGCTCGCATTCTGTATTGATTTTTATCCGTATAAACATAAACAGACGATTCCAATCACCAAACAATTTCCCTACTTTTTGAGAAACAAACGACATCTTTTGATCTTGATTAAAAAACAAACACACGTTCGATTAAGATGTTTATGAAAACAGACCCATGGTTGTAAAGTATGACAGTAAAATAATATCCCCGTAACAATGTGGCAGTGGACACATATGCAATAAGCAACTTTTTCCAAAAACGAGACTCAATTATTTTGGAAGTAAGTTCATGGCACGATTCCGGTTAAATTCACACAATTAACAATACGATCACACATTTAGCAATGAAATATGGATATTGCGAACAAAAAGGCGTTTCTACGTGTTTTGAATGGTAAATAAAACCTTAATTGATGTCACTAAGAACGTTTATATAAAAACTATTTAAATGAAAAACAAAATTAAGAGACAATACAAAAGTTTAAGTTAAGAATTGATTATTAAACCCATCTTAATTCAAAAGCGTTGTTTAAGGTAGTTTATAGGCTATACTATAAATGTTTCAATTTATAAATTTCAAATAAACCTAGTTCGTGGAAAACTGAGCTTTATTTAATGCAAGTTTCAGTTGGTCATAGATAATTGAATTAATCCGAATGCCAATAGCGTTCTAATTGGTAGTCAGTTGGTTTTTCCATTATTTGAGCCTCGTTCGGAGAAATACTTGGCTTAATGCATGTGCGCAAACTGGTATCCCGACTCAGCCTGTGTAATATGTACGATACTATCTGCTTTTGTGGTGTTTCTCGTTTAAATTAAGTCTCCTCTCAAAAATCTAGTTTGGGTATCATTTTATCAATATCAAATAACTTGGCAAGTGATCACGATGACGAGTGTACTGCGCAAGAACATTGTCCTTAGGTCCAGGTTCAGGGTCACAATTCATGGTCAAAGGTCAAATATAGGTATATCAAACTTCTGACTACACGTGATCTGCATTATGGAACAGAGTGTTGCGCTGGAAAATCAGAACAAAGGTCAAGATCATAATTCAGGAACAAAGGAAAAATAAAATGACAAAACAATTTACTTTTTTTACATTTTTTTACCTGGAGAACAATGTTATTGACGGGAGGATGTGGTTCCAATGGCACTCTCGTTGTTTATGGTTTAATGGGATATTATGAAAAAGAAAGATATAGTGCACTTGAAAATGAAGTAAATCAGCATTTTTACACACACATGATTTTGTTTCCTATTGTATCTATATATCATAAACAGGTACATACACACTGTGCAATCAGTAAAACAAATATTAATTGCACACTACTTCTACCTGTTTATGATCGATAGATACATTAGAAAACAGACTCAGTCTGGATAATGGACACTATATAAAAAGTTTATACCGGTATTTTCTAATATAAAAATCAACACATTACCGGCATTAACTACATATATAAATATATAAACGTCAATTATGTACACTCCAACGATTGTTTTAATAAAAGATCGAAAAAAACGTTTCTGTGATGCAAAATGACGATGGTGCTGTCATGAATGATTACAGTCAAAGTTGACTTGAAGCCTCGAACGGATCACGCCGATCAGTCGATTCCAGTCACATTGATAGGCGTTGCGCTGTAAGTGGTCGATTCCAGTCGACTTCAAAGGCGTTACGCTGTACGTAGTCGATTCCAGTCGACTTCAAAGGCGTTACGCTGTAAGTAGACGATTTCAGTCGACTTTAAAGGCGTTACGCTGTACGTAGTCGCGACGTCAGTCAGCTTCCTGCAGAGTGGATTTGTGGCGTAGTTGTAACAACCTAGCACCAGAACTGAATGTGACAGGTTGGAGCCCCCTCAACTCTAACATTCTAACTCATCTTTTACACGATTCATTGATCCGAGGTGATACATGCAATGTGCTTCACATCGAGCTATTAAAGACACATGATTGTCCTTGGAACGGAAAATCTCCTAAATCTGGAACTATCCCACATGAACTTACAAACATGATTACTGTGCGGCGACATCACAACAGTCATCCGTTACGCAGTCGCAACATTAACCATTTGGTGATTTTTTTTTCAAAATCTTTGCTCCCTTAACTGCCAGGGATGTTTCCAAGTCAACAATGTAGATCGCTGTTAATTTTTTGGAGAAAAGCTCGTTTTGGCTGGAATATACATTTTTTTCTCATTTATTTTTGTCCATTAAATATACATTTACATAACATAAAGCATTTTTATCATTTAACATTGGACGTTTTTATATAATACATCACATACATGCTCACTCACACAAACTCAACAACACACACACCCACAAACACACACACCCACAAACACACACACGCACACACACACGCACGCACACACACGCGTACACGCATAGACACACACACACGCACTTGCATGCACATGCAAATTAGTTTATGAAAAATAGTTTTGTAATTTTAAAAACTGCCATTTCTTTTTGTTTTATACACACTTGCTGGATCATTGTACTTTTTTGTGCTACCATCTAACTCGGTTTTTATATTTATATTTTACCAACTATCAAAAAAAAATACAAATGAATGTTAAAAAGATTCCATTTTTGACAATGAGCTTCATATTTATCTCGCATGAATGCAATTTCTTCTTCCAATTTTATTTTTGTGTTTAAAAACGTGATAAATCTTTCGAAGATTGATAGCATGTTAATATTTTTCATTTGGAATATATAGACCTTAAGGAGTATTATAATGTTATTGAGTACATCTGTGCTAGTTTTATTTTCTGTGATTCCTAAAAAAGCATTATTTTTCGTAATTTGTGTTCCAATATTATTTAGCTGAATTAAGTTGTTTAGATTTCTCCAGAGTATTTGTATATGAAAACATTCTTAAAATAAATGATCTATGGTTTCGATGTGTGAGTGACAAAAATCACAAAGACTACTTGGTTTAATTTTGCATTTGAATAGGTATTTGTTTGTCGGTATAATCCTCATAATAAATTTGTATTGGAAACATCTCATGGACATATCGATAGTCGATTTTATTGGAATAAGGTATATCGTGTTCCAATTGAGTAATATATTACATTTAAAGGTTTCGTTCCACTTTGATTCAATTATTTCATTTGCTTTCTTGGTTTCAATTTGTACATTATACAGAAGTTTGTTTACATGTTTTTGTTTCTGTATCAGATCTTGTAAAATGTTATTATTATATGGAATATGTGGTGCTTCATTTTTTAGTTGTTCTTTGTATTTATTAGGGATTGTGGAAATAAGTGGAAAATATTTGAGGTAGTCATTGTTTGATATGTTATATCGTTGAAAGTAAAAAACTTTCCATTCCGATAATCATATAATTGTTGAATGAATTTAGCTCCTATGTTATACCAATCTTCATAGAAGATACTCTTGTTATTAATTTTAATTAATTTATTATTCCAGATAATATATTCTTGTATATCTATTATGTTGGAATATACATTTTTAATGAGAGAATCTATCATTAATATGCCAAAGATGTAAACTGTTTTAAAGTAAAGCATCGAATGTGATAGCAATAATATTAACAATACACTAATATATGTATTGTATTACCCGAAGATCATCATTAATTAACATGCAATATGTCGTCCGACCTAGCTACGCCTATGCGCTCTCGGATAAATAGACAACAAGTCGTGGATCTTTTGTCTGATAGATTTGGATAGGAATAAATCCCTGTAGGTTATAAATTAAAGCCTACAAATATGGATAGTATTCAATGTGCAATAAACAACGATCAGCCTTGTTCAATGCTGTGTGAGTTCTGCGGTGCTCGTGCAGAAAAAGCGGGAAGATAGGTTACATTCAACTATGTTAGATTCAACTAAAAACCCACATATACCCTACACTAAATAACCTTAATTTCTTTTACTACTTCTGTACTATCGATCTAATACAATTATATTTACACCCTACGACAAATACAAACAACTTTTAAAATGACGAAACATTATAAAAATACTAAAAAATCATAACCTGAAATATATATTTATTATTTAAAGTATATATTGTTAATATATAAATGATGTAAATTCTTAGAAAGTAAAGCAACGAATAACAGGTTCTATAATTGGATGCACGAGATCGACGTTGAGCATAGAGTGCACGTGGAAAGGGAGAAGTGAACCGAGCATAAGTCACATTTTAGAAGTGAAACTGTATAGATTATCTGAACTTATTTTGCCTAAAGAACAACGACCTTCACGAAATAATAAAATAAGCAACTAATCAATGTTTATCATATTTATTATAATAACTACCGTTATAATCCCATCGAAAAATCGTGATTTTCATTTTAAATTAACTAAGTATATAGAACATGGTTTAACCATAAAAATACACAATACCGTAAAGTTTAATATTTATTAATAAACTTCATAAATCATTTTATAATAAAAACGATTGTAACAATCATGTGCAATTTTGTTTTCTTAGATTTGACATATAAATAAAAGAATGAAATCGTATATACAGCAGCACAGAAATATTGCACGGTAAATGTAGACACTTGATATGGCAAAGTCCCGCTACACGTCGGCACCAATGTGTTGTTCCAACTGCCTAATGTAGATAATCTCTGTAATACAGTTAACAAATATAAAAGGAAACAATACAATTAATATACGCATATAGTAACGACCAATGCAAGATTATTTCTAAATAATTTGTCCAAAGAATTATTAAAACACACTTTCGCATTGTAAGACGAGCTTTTTTGCTGTAAGTTAAACTTATATAGAAACAGCAACAGTATGAACTGCTTTTGTCTTCTATGTATAAGTAATATATACGCAGCACAAGTATCCGATGATGTCAAGACACGTAGGATAAAAATCTGGGACCTGTGTCCGATATAGCTAGCTCCTCCTCCTTTGCCACATCTTCGACGCTGTACGACTCGTATCCCAGGGCATTCACAAATTCCAGTTTCTGACGGAAATACAACTCCCCTGGATCTATGAGCTTTTCATGTTCCTCCTCACCATACACAAAATATGCGGCATACACAACAATCATTACTATAGTTGTCTTCATTTTCATCGTATTTAATCCTGTAAAAATTTATTGTGGTTAAAATACATGATAAAACTATGGTGAACACAAAAGTTAACAATGTAATATGTCCTCTTAGCGACTTCATATGATGTGTTGCTCACATGTACCTTTATTTTCATGGACGTTATCTCGTTGTTAGGCTTCAAGGTTTTTATCTCAAGTCCATTTTATTGATCATCCATGCTCGTTTGAATAGTCCGATTTGGTTGCTTAAAAATTGTTCAGTTACCTTAATATGCATCATGTTGTCGTAAAATCTAAAAGAAAATTTCAAGTCCCGTTTGATATTTCAATTTTATCAAGCGTCATATATATTTCATAAACAATTTCAGCACGGGTTGAGTATCATAAACTCACTGATATATTACTTTTGTAACCGCATTACGTAAATAACGATGCAATCCTTTACATGCTGTAACGAGTCTAAAACAAAGCGAATAAACGGTTTGACGGTCAACGGAATGTTGTTGTTCGGTAACTGCAATTTTGTTTTGGTAAATGTTTTCTGGTGGCATTTCGTTATTATATGCCGAGAACTTTATTGTTTGTTCCCTAGATAATGTGCATAATTAGCTGGTTGTTAAATGCGCGAAACAAAAGCGTTGATATTATTAATAATTTACCAAGAATAATGTCAGTCATGGAGGTGTGGTAAAAATGCCAAGTCAATAAACCGTGAATATGAATGGCTAATTAAAGACTTGCATAACTCTCGATATGGAACTTTGGACCGAAACGTCATTTACGTTATAATACAAGTAACATACGCATTTTACTAAGGCAACCTGGTACAATGTACCTGCACTTTACAATAAAAACACTGATCAGGGTCCTCAATAGGTCGATGGTGTTTTATTAAAAGAAAAACAGACTTTCAGTTAGCTTTACTAATGACAACAGTGAAAAACATGTATAGCTTGGTCTATCTATCTATCTATACTGTCTAACTCCCCTTGCGGGTATTATTGACAGGTTATTATTGGTCTGTTTTCATTGGTCCTACCATTTTGTTCACAGGTGTTTTCAGGGAAATCATCGATGGCATAAATGACTCGCAGTTAACCCCCATTTTCTCAAAACGAACCTCAATCAAAGAATATGTTTATGACATAGAAAAGCTCCGACCTACGCGTTCAGTTAACAGAACTAGCTGAGGCTGATTAAGATGATGGCGGACCCGTATTTCGTTACTCCATCTTAAATTGTCGAAATTATTTTTAAACGGAAACATAAATAAAACGCTTTCAGTAAACAGAACTAGCTGAGGCACATAAAGACGATAAAGACGACGCGGCTTTCGTTACCCACTCCGTCTTAAATTGTCCAAACTGTTTTTAAACGGAAATCCTCCCATACATATTCAGCCATATCTTACTCAAAATCCAGAGGCCTGTGTATGCTAAGACAAAACTATGTTTCGATGCCCTTACAGAGGTCTGACATATCGCGACACATACATCAAACCTGAGTGCAATTCACTCCATCTGTTCATCAGACATAATTATGAACGTTTTAATTGTCCCATAATTTAAGATGGAAATATTACATTTGATCTGCAAAAACTCGGGTAAACGCAGACAAATAAAAAAACGAACACATTTAGCATTACCATATCAATATTGAATAACTGGTCAATAACTAAAATCTGCAACGGTTTTCTTTAGAGTTTTCAAACATAGGACTATTGAATTGAAAACAATTAAAGCAGCATTAATGCAAATTTCAATTTACCTCTAATTATTGGACTCATCTGAATACCAATAGCGTTCTTAATGGTAGTTTATGGGTCTTAATATCGTTTACTCTATTCATGAATTTCAATTGAACATTGTTCTGGGGTACATGGACTTCATTCATTTACCCGAGGTGGCATCCCAGATTAGCCCGTGCAGTCCGCAACTTCTAATCAGGAAAACACTTTCCGCTTTCATTTAATTTTTAGTGTTTAGATGTCTTTCCTTAAAGAAAATCCTGTGTACTTGTACAGTGTCGTCCCTGATTATATTAACAAATAGCTTAAAACGTAAGACCCTCTTTTTTAAGCTACGACATGATTTTGTAGTAAATAACAATATTACCAGAATGTTGCTGAATTATGTCACAAATACAGTGATCGTGGATGTTAATTTGATCTTTTCATTTATGCGAATTCGAACATTGAATTGAAATGTGACAGAATGTTTCAAAAAGACGGGTGACAGAGAACACTGTAAATTCGTATATTTGTGCAAGTTCACTTGCTTATAATATTTCATCAACAATGTTAAAACGCCCCAGCATTAAACGATTCATGCAAAGAAATATATTGTGTTCGTATAAGATGTAAATATAAATTGGGGCCTCGCTCTGTAAAATACCGCTTAATGCATGTTCGTAAAGTGTAATCTTAAATATCTTAATAATGTGCAGTCAATCTGGGACGACACTTTCCGCCTAGACTGGAATATCTTTTAGAAGAGACCGTCTTTACAAGAAACGTACCTTAACAGCGGAAAGTCAGCACGAAAATCAGCCTCCTAGATAAAAGGTCAAGGTCATAATTCAGGGTCGAAGGAAACGTAGACAAATTAATGGGAAATATGTCCATTTTTTACATGAAAAACAACACTCTCGTTGTAGATGATTTATAGGCTTGTATACATGCGCAATATACAAGCTACTTAAACATGTAAATGAAGTATATTTACACGTTAATATTTCTTTATGTATGTGTCAAGTAGAAACAGATACATGTAAAGTGCATCAATTAATTACCATTTTCAATTGTTAATACAATGTCCATTTTCTAGACTGGAACGGTTGCTTGGATGCAAGCTTGAAAACACGTTCCTGTGATGCAAATGAGGACAGTGCTGTTTTGAATCATTATACTCAAAGTTGACTTAAACGTCAAACGCATCACGCCGATCATTCGATTCAAGTCACATTGATAGGCGTTACGCTGAACGTAGGAGTGACGTGGTTACCTTCTTTAAGAGCGGATTTGTGTCGCCATTATTCAGGGATTCACAGGTTCGAGCTTCCGATCTCCCGAAGCTACTTGCTCGCATTTCGAATGAGACGTTAAACTGAGGTACAGTGTACAAGGTGATTCACAACGGCTTTACAAGACACAGGGTCGTCTCTGGAACGGAATGTCTACTGGATCTCGAATCTTTCACCGTGAACCAAACAATAAGTCTTGAGGCGAGTTCTACATATTCCAAATATCTTTTCCTTTACTTATTATTAGGGACACTAAACAATGTCTATGATAATAATATATCAGTCACTCGTTACGCAGACGCAATTACATTTTTTTTGTGTATATGTATATTTCGGAGTTTCATGGAACCTTTCTTACCTGGGGTTGCATTATGTGAGACCCCAACGTTTGTCCCAACACTCCAACCTAATTAACGTATTTGACTTACTAAATTTGGGACGAATTTTGAATCATAGCTGCAATTTCCAGCTGTTTGTTTTTTTCAATTTTGGTTTGGTCCTTGTGCTGTAGGAAGAAGCCGAGGTACCCGCAGGAAACCCCATCAGTCCAGTATGGTTGCCACCAGCCAACCTTACATGCTTTCGGGAACAGTCATTGAACCCGGGTCCCTTGGTGAGAGCGCGTGTACCTACCACTGTGTTTACTGTTAAACCATTTTTTCCCAATCCTTTTTACGCTTTATAACGACCAGGGATGTTTCCAAGCAAACCGTTTAGATCACGTGACAAGTGTCCATTAGATCTTAAATGCTGCAGTAAAAAAAACAAGAATACAATTTTTTTTTAAAAACAACCAAAACTGGGCTCGATCCACTGACCCCTGGAGTCCTGGAGTAAAAAGTCTACCGCTTAAACCACTCGGCCATCCATGCTCATACAATGAGATATGTATTTTATACTTTATTGAACCAATCCTCGCAGTATCACAAAATATAACGAAAACAACAAAAAACTCCAAATTATTCAATCGTTTCGCGTTGCAATGCTTTATAATTTTCAGGATTTTAAATCGTCAAAAGATGCATATAATGGATATTTTACAGCATGGTAAAAGTTCAGTAGGGACGATTGAACTTTACCGGTACGCAACACTTAACATCAAACATCGTACCCTAACCCTAACCCTAACCCTTAACACCTTACACATAACAACTAACGCAACACCTTATAATCTTTTTTATCCTATATATTTCCTTAGTATCGCAAACCCCCGCTTTGTCGATAGCGGTAAACAACTGCGTACCGGTAAAGTGCAATCTAGCCGTTCAGTAGTACTGTTTCCTCACAAATTTTATAATAAATAAAACGAAAATTTACAAATCTGAAACAACTTTTTTATTTTGTCAATTTACCAAAACGTGAAAAGGCTTATTAAAAAATAGCCGGATATATAACGTTGAAAAAAACAGTGAGCTTTGATACGTATAAAGTTATTTCTTACATATCGCAAAGCATTACTTTTTTGTTTCTTTAATGTATTCAAATAAGAATATTATTTAAGAACATATTTGGTTATGGGGGTCCCAACGAGCAAATGTTGACATTATTTTTTTTTACTTAAGTTGAATGTTTAACATTAAATTACATAGGGACTTAGTATATTGTTACCCAACACAGTTCGAAATGCGTTTTTATTTGAGATACGGCTAATTTGATTATAACAATCGTTTGACATAACAATAAACTAGCTAAATCCTAAATATAACAGCCCTAAACGATAACATTGAAACAGTCTCCGTAAACATTGACACTTACTATGCCGCATTCTCGTTACATGTAGACATCCATGAAGTGTTCACACTGGCTTATGTAGATTATCTCTGTAATAAAGATGATTTATAAAAAAGAGAGAATAAAGTGCATGTGCCGATGTAGTAACGTTCAATTCACGTTTAGGACTAAACAATGATCCAATAAGTTTTTAAAACTATTTTCGTGTAATAAAACGAGCTGTTTTTGATGTACGTTATACTTATATAGAAACAGCAACAGTATGAAATGCTTTTGTCTTAAAATATAAGTAATATATACACAGCAACAGTATCCGATGATGTTCAGACCAGTATGAATGTTACCTGGGACCTGTGTCCGGTTCACCTTGCTCCTCATCCTCTCCCACATCTACGACGCTGTACGACTCGTATCCCAGGGCATTCACAAATTCCAGTTTCTGACGGATATACAACTCCTCTGTATCTATGAGCCCTTCATTGCCCTCCTCACCATACACAAAACACACGGCCCACACAACAATCATTACTATAGTTTTCTTCATTTTCATCGTATTTAATCCTGTTAAAATTCCCTTTGGTTAAATATATATGCTAAAACTAACGTGAAAACAAACAATTTTGCAATTGTTTGTTATCAGCAATCATGCATGATGATAAAATGTAACTTATTGGCAAATTGCATTAAATAATCACAATAATCGTAGTCCCGCCTGCTAAGAATTAACTTCATGCCATTAATATCCACTATCCAATACGCGCGAGTGATATACATCAGGTAAATAGAAAATTTATGCAAATTCTCCATCACATATGTATCTTATTCGTGTCTTTTTAAGCCCAATCCTAGGTGTATCATTTACGCAGCCTTAAGCAAGAAGCACGAGTGCTTCACATGAGAACTGATGTGAAACGTACCGGGCTTTAAAAGACACGGGGTTGTCTCTGAAAAGAAAGGTTCCCTTTCAACATCTATCGTGAAGTTACAACATAAGATTTCGGAGGGGGGACATCTCGGTGCTCTCGATATAAATTAACACCTTAAACATATTTTCCATTCGGTACTATTGACACGTAACATTGTCGTCTGATAACAATATACCACTAATTGGTTACGCATACGCCACTTAATATGCATCATTGGGATCAAATCGTTTTTACCATCGTTTAACGCTCTACCAGATATACTTCAAAGTAAACAAGATAGATCACTGAGCTGGTTACAGCTTCTTTTCACGTCGTTTTTGTTCCTACATCCAAACTGTTCATTTTATAATATGACTAAAGTTGAAGGTTTTACATAAGAGTTCACACCCACACCATACACAAAACACGCGGCGCACCCAACAATCATTACTATAGTTGTCTTCATTTTCATCGAATATAAGTATGTTAAAAATTCGTTTGGATGAAAAATGTGCTGAAACTATCGTACACAAACTTTATCGATGCAATATGTCTTCATTTAGCAGTTTGATATTATGTGTTGCCCACACGTACTTTTTTTTCATGGACGTTATCTCGTTCTTAAGCTTCAAGGTTTTTATCTCAAGTCAATTTTATTGATCATCCGTGCTTGTTTAAATATTCCCATTTGGTTACACAACTTACGCTTAGCTACCATGATAAGCATCATTAGTTGTACAGTCATATGGAATCAATATCATCATGCTTTGTATCCTATATAATTCATAAGCTATTTCAGCATGATTTGTTTCATTTAATGAGGTAAATTGAGACCATTAGTTGAGATCATTATTACGCGAAAGCCAATCAAGGTCGAACGTTTGCAAGTTTCTCAATCTCTTTTTATGTATATTGGCATTTTATGTATATTTATATTTAATACACAAGCAGAAGATCATATATCGGGTAGAAATAAATTAACACCATACAAAAGATGATCACAAATGTTCATCGAACATTTTTGCAATTGGCATTTAACAATCTTAGTTTCTCTTGTTAAGAGTTAATCGTATGCAATACATACTAATGAGTCGACCTTTTTTCACACAACTATGTATGTTTTTAATGTTATTTGAAATGCAAAAAAAGTTTATCCGTTTGCTAATACGCGCGACTGGGAGACTCTAAGCAAATATACTTTATATTTCAAATTTCGTTGTTAATTTAATTGTCATCAATAAATGCATTTTTTTCGATTTCCGCATATCTGCAATAGTGAATAGTTGTGAATTAACACTTCAACTTTAGAGTGGTATCTCGAAACATCGTTTGAATGAACTCGGGGAACATTACAAACGACAACCTCTCGGATTTTTTTTGTATATTGAGATGAATTGTCTCAACGATCGATATAAATTTTTTTTTTTTTCAAGGCACTAAATTTTGGCGTTAGCTGCTTCAGTTTGAGATAGTTATAGCGAAAAGATAAATCATTTATTCACTTCAGCTCCTATAGAAAGTACATGTATACACATGAGCCGTATTCCCAATTATGATATGGGTCTCGCTTTGGGAAAACGGGGCTTAATGTATTGAAGTCCGCACACGCTTATCAGGGACTGCACTTTCCGCATAGAGTAGAGTTGCGGGGCTTAATGTATTGAAGTCCGCACACGCGTATCAGGGACGACACTTGCCGCATAGAGTAGAGTTGCGGGGCTTAATGTATTGAAGTCCGCACACGCTTATCAGGGACGACACTTGCCGCATAGAGTAGAGTTGCGGGGCTGAATGTATTGAAGTCCGCACACGCTTATCAGGGACGACACTTGCCGCATAGAGTAGAGTTGCGGGGCTTAATGTATTGAAGTCCGCACACGCTTATCAGGGACGACACTTGCCGCATAGAGTAGAGTTGCGGGGCTGAATGTATTGTAGTCCGCACACGCGTATCAGGGACGACACTTGCCGCATAGAATAGAGTTGCAGGGCTTAATGTATTGAAGTCCGCACACGCTTATCAGGGACGACACTTGCCGCATAGAGTAGAGTTGCGGGGCTTAATGTATTGAAGTCCGCACACGCGTATCAGAGACGACACTTTACGCATAGAGTAGAGTTGCGAGGCTTAATGTATTGAAGTCCGCACACGCTTATCAGGGACGACACTTGCCGCATAGAATAGAGTTGCAGGGCTTATTGTATTGCAGTCCGCACACGCTTATCAGGGACGACACTTGCCGCATAGAGTAGAGTTTCGGGGCTTAATGTATTGAAATCAGCACACGCTTATCAGGGACGACACTTGCCGCATAGAGTAGAGTTGCGAGGCTTAATGTATTGAAGTCCGCACACGCTTATCAGGGACGACACTTGCCGCATAGAGTAGAGTTGCGGCGCTTAATGTATTGAAGTCCGCACACGCTTATCAGGGACCACACTTGCCGCATAGAGTAGAGTTGCGGGGCTGAATGTATTGAAGTCCGCACACGCTTATCAGGGACCACACTTGCCGCATAGAGAAGAGTTGCGGGGCTTAATGTATTGAAGTCCGCACACGCTTATCAGGCACCACACTTGCCGCATAGAGTAGAGTTGCGGGGGCTTAATGTATTGAAGTCCGCACACGCTTATCAGGGACGACACTTTCCGCATAGAGTAGAGTTGCGGGGCTTAATGTATTGAAGTCCGCACAGGCTTATCAGGGACGACACTTTCCGCATAGAGTAGAGTTGCAGGGCTTAATGTATTGTAGTCCGCACACGCGTATCAGGGACGACACTTTCCGCATAGAGTAGAGTTGCGGGGCTTAATGTATTGAAGTCCGCACACGCTTATCAGGGACGACACTTGCCGCATAGAGTAAAGTTGCGGACTGCACAGGCTTATATGGGGTTATACTTTACGCAAATGCATTAAGCCAAGATTTGCAAGAAAGTGGCTTATGTATGGTATAGTGTTCCTCAATTTATACTCGTTTTTACATAGTTCGTGGTAAGAAAGTTCCTAATTACTAGTATATACAATAACCTCTTGAAAAGACTATATACGATCATATACGATCGTATTGCGTTCATTTTTTCAAAAACGATAAAACATTGATGAATCAAAAACAAGATTTAGATTTCAGATGAAGTAGCAGTCGGAAATTTAAGAAAAAGTTCTTTTCCATTACAAATAATGATGTGCTGTACAGTAGACATTTCCTTTATTCACACATTAAATATACTTTAACCAAAACTTTAACCTTCGTCATAACTTTTGCAATATTGAACGTAGCAACTTGATATTTGGCATGCATGTGTATCTCATGGAGCTGCACATTTTGAGTGGTGAAAGGTCAAGGTCATCCTTCAAGGTAAAAGGTCAAATATGTGTCCCAAAACTTTAAACAAAAATTTAACCTTCTTCATAACTTTTCCTTTAGTTGATATTAAATTATTTTATCAGGTTTTAAGGACATTGCGTAATGTGTAAGTTTGTGTCTTAATTCCATGTATTTTCTAGCTTTTTGAAATCCATAAATATTTTTTATATGCCTTTATAGTCTTTTCCCTACTGTGAATACAATATGCCAAATATTGATTTGTACTCTGATAATATAATTAGGCAATTTATTTGTGATATCATTCCATTTAGCAATGTGTACTAACGTGAACTTTATTATAAAGTTAATGTTTTAAAAGCTTCTTTTTGTTATGTAAAAGCTCTCTAAGTCATGTCACCAGCACAAAGGACCACAATGGAAATAAGAGTCGCTCTTTTTTGTGTTATCCTTGGTGTTTGGTGTGCATGTCATGGTTTGTTTATTCTCATGTGTTTACGATTCTGTAGTATACATGTTGTTTCCAATGTCCATGTATGTGTATTCCATACCGAAATAAATCAATCACTCAATCAATTCTATTTCAAATTGTATTGTTACCTTAATTCATAACAGTTAATGCATTTTCGATTTCCGTATTTTTGCAATAGTGAATAGTTGTGCATTAACACTCCAACTTTAGTGTGGTATTTCGAAGCATCGTTTGAATGAACTGAACGAACTTTTACAAAGACAACCTCTCGGGTGTTTTTTTATTGAGAAATACTGTTTCGATTATCGAAAGTAATATATTTGTAAATAGCCACTTAATTTGACGTTAGTTCGAGACAGTTTTAGCGATAGTTGTCATAAGAAATATCAATTGATTCACTTCATCTCGCAACGTACACATAGAAAGTATACACATGAGTTGTATTCCGAATTATGATATAAGGCTCGCTCTGGGAAAACGGGGCTTAACGAATTGAAGCCCACACAAGCTTATCAGGGACGACACTTTCCACATAAAGTAGAGTTGCGGACTGCACAGGCTTATAGCGGGCAATACTGTACGCAAATGAATTAGAGCAAGATTCCACCGAGAGCGGCTTATATATGGTCTATTGTTCCACCTTTTGATAATTGTTAACGTTCTGTATATAGTTCATGGACAGCAAGTTCCTAATTATATTAAATAACTTCTTGAAGCGAAAATATACGATCAATTTGCGTTATTTTTTTTTTCCAAAAAAAAATGAAACATTGAAGAATCAAAACTATAGTAAAATTTCAGAAGAAGAAGTACTGGGAATTTTAAAAACAGTTCTTTTGTATAACAAAATGTTTTGCTGTACAGTAGAAATGTCCTTTATTCACACAACATATGTACTCAGTTGGTAAATCCTAATTAGTCTCCGGATTCCTTCTTTCGGTACAAGTTTAGTTCTACAACAAATAACTTGCTGTGCTCGTTGTTAGGTTCACTGATGTAAACATACTTTAGTGTTTTTCCCAGGCCATTTTAGCGTGGCGAAAAGCCACGCCGCCCTCCCGGATCGCCACGCTGCCCTTTTCAAAGGCAAATTTCGCAACGCGCCCTTTTTTTCAAAGGCAAATTTCGCCACGCGCCCTTATCGATAACATCTTTATTGCCTTACGATCTAACTTTGTCCGCAAAATCAGAGTATCTATCGCGTACCATTTGGGTCAAAAGTCAACAAGGACCTACTAGGTTAAAAGAAAATGTACGTCGACGTACAATATGTACGTCGACGTACAAAAATTGTACGCGTCGACGTACAAAATTGTACGTCGACGTACAATTTTATCGACCCTTGAGTGTAGCCAATCAGAAGACGCCTTACATCTGTTGCTTTGATCCGCATATTAAACATTCACCGTGGAATTGTAAAAAATGGCGGCCTCCATACAATCATTCGGTTCTGGAAAAAAACACCTGTTTGACAACAATTATTGTCCAAAAAACTAATGTCAGTCAAAGAGAACATGAGGAATTATTCTTTATATCGGTTTTCCTTTACTTATCAGTAATGTCATAGTGGTTTTCAATTGAAATAATGCTCTATTTTACGAAATTCCCCTTCGTCCAAAATTTCCCTATCCGAAATCGTTTACTCGAGTACTGTAAACCAGATGTTTCATCCTTTTGTGTTTTTATTTATTTATTTTAATCGAAATTGATAAGACACCACCCGATAGCTTGTACGGTATGGGATGGGTCGCTTTCCCCGTGCGGACTTGCTCACACGACCGGAGGACGCCGACTTTCGGTGAATAGCTAGTTGCAATAATCCAACTCCCAGCTATATTGACCCTCCGGGTCGCTGAGCTGTATGAATGTACTCATAAAAATCTCAGAGCATACAAGAAGAACTAGGTGAATAGCATACTATGACGTCGGACGAAAATGGCAGATGACCAAAACATGATATTGGAGGCAGGATAAAACTGTTCTTGATGTATTATAACTAGGTAGGTTTATGTTGTTTTATTTGTTACTTCTTTGTACAAGCAACAATAGCTAAATATATTTGGTAGTCAAAGGTTGTAAAGCTTAAAACATTATAGGAATCTACATCAACCCTGCTTGGCTACATGCATTTTAAAGTTAGACATGAAGGCTGACAGTAATGAATATCAGCTTATAAATGGGTCTGCCTTTCACGTCAATCTAGTTAGACTAATCTAAAAGTAGCATTCATTTCGATTTGTCGCCGGGTGGTGGAAAAATGTGTGGCCAGTCCGGGACTCGAACCTGGGACACTTACTTACAGGGCGAATGCTCTCCCGACTGAGTTTACTTACGCCACACATCTTTTAACCAATCCCGCATAAGTTCGGTAGAGTGACAGATTTAAGCATTCTAAAGGCTGTTTTGTCCACTCTAGTACATGTTCTGTATTTCTCTGCGTATTTACTCTGTAAAGACTCGCTAGTATTTTAATGATTGTGAAAGTTGGGTGGTTTGTTTTAGAGAAGTTATTATTTTTGTGATGCTTCAACCAATTCGTCAATGAGTTTTGACAAGTATGAGTATCAGCTAGATTTAATTGACAGTTATATATAATTGTGACAGCTATATTTAACTGCTAAATGAAAATCTTACTTTTGTTTTCAAACACAGAAATTGCAACAAATTAAGACCCACAAAATTGATGAAAGGATGCCCCCCCTCCCCTTTTGTTTTCACTGTCGTCAAAGGGCATGTAGCTCTAACTGACGCAAGTGCCCGGATGTTGCGATATTAAGAATAGAAAAAAAATCCTTTTTTGCTAATATTAAAAGGCTTCGGGACTGGGATTGTTCATATTTCCACCGAAATTCAACCAAAAAGCCCATGCATTAGCATGCAATTTAATACAATCGTGTGCAAGCTGAAAAACAATAATTGATTTGTTTGTTTTCACTAATTACGGATTAAATTGTTTATCAGAACTTATTCAAATGATCGCGTCAATCACTTTTTGGTGTTACCGCACTTCTGTAATAGACATTCACAGTTTGTTTTACATTATTTCAATAGGGCGGTAAAGACTTGACACCTTTATGGCATGTTTAATCCGATTATTGATAATTGCGGGAGCTGAATGTGTGACATCAACCTGTTTGCGGCTTTCTTCAAAGGTAAAACATGCTCAATAATTA
Source organism: Dreissena polymorpha (assembly GCF_020536995.1). NCBI lineage: Eukaryota > Metazoa > Mollusca > Bivalvia > Myida > Dreissenidae > Dreissena > Dreissena polymorpha. The sequence continues at coordinate 26,459,213 of NC_068369.1, read as the reverse complement.
ATGTCGGTCCGGTCTCCCAATTAAAAGATTCCATCCTAATAAACTGCAAATTTACTTATTTACTGCAAATTAAAGCAGATGCATGTTGACATGCTCTGCTCAAAATGCAAAGTGTTTCTGTCAAATGTATAAAATACAACATAGACTGTTGAATATTACCATAACCATTGCATCAAATATGGAGTTCGTTTGAAGTCCGAGAGGCGTTGCAAAGCTTGTTACAAAGGTTTTTCATTCACCAAGAAAAAGGAAACCAATTCGACTAGATATTTATTCACGCCATGTATCAAAGATTCAAATATTTCAAATGCATTTTACAATAGATTTAAATAACTCTCATCAGCCATCAGCTTGTAATTCACAATTTTTACGCTTTGTCACATGAATCAGGTAATTTTAATTAATTTTTACTTTGAGTTTGTATTTACACCACAATTTGTTTGCAAAACAAGCAGGAATAATTAAAAATACAGGGAAATGCCATTTTGAATTGAAAACACTTGAGCACATGGTAGGTTACTTTAAATAGAAATAAAGTCATACATGTATGACTGTGGAATCTCATGAGATTTTCATTTAAGCAATGTCTGTCGTATCGCTGTTTTTTTCGATATATATAACTGTCAACTTTTCGGGAATTTCTGGTTACAGAACTGCCTGGAACAGACGATAGTCCCAAAGGGGGCACTTATCCGCCCTTTGAATTATTGTGAGGGGGCAGATATCCACATACTTAATTCCAACAGGGGGGGGCACTTATCCGTCCCCTTAAAATTAGGGGGCACTTCTCCGGGGAGCACTTCTCCGAGGGGGGGGGGGCCCTCTCCGTATACGAAAAGTTGGCATTACTTCATCAGATATGTGGACTTAATTTTTTGCAGTTTCTTATGTTTCAATTAAAAAGTAAGAATTTCGTGCATTCATGCATCATTAAGCAGTTAAATATAGCTGCCACAGAGATCCAGAGGGGTAAGGGCCATGACCCTTTGGAATTGGACAAATATGTTATTTTAAATGTATACCAGGAGATAAAAGTTGCGTAGAGGAACTTGGCACCAAAGAAGGATTCTGAAAGTCAAAAGCGGTTATATAAGATACCCAAAAGGGGTCAATACACAGGGAGCCAAATCAAAATTCCAAGTTTTTAAACAGATGTCTAGTTAATTATATAGATGGTCCAGATGAAATTGTGTAAAGAGGTTCTGATTAAATATTGAAGAGGGCCTAATCAAATATTGCAGAAGGGGGTCCGAGCAATAAGTCACAAGTTAAGTTTTGTATTTAAACAGGAGAATCATGCGGCAATTCCACATCCTCCCTTGTGTATAGGGGGAGAGGGGGGTCTTATTATTCAGGGGAAGGCGATATGTGGTAATAATTCCACATGTCTGAATGGAATTCATTCATATATCAAAATGTTTATCTTTATGATCTCAAGGTCAAGTTTGAATCTGGGTCATATGGGGTCAGAAACTAGGTCTATGATAGAAAAGGCTTGTACCCACTCACATACCCACTCACATTTCTATGCCAAAACACTCATTGCTGTGGCATTGCATTTTACAAATGCATTTTTTTTAATAAAGCACTCAGTCATTACATTTTCGCTTTACATTGTCTGAAAAATATGAAATTTGACTAACAGACCGTGACCAATATTTATTTTTTTTAAATAGTTTAGTTGCATGTACATATGAACACTCAGCTTTCTAGCAGAAAGTTTTTTGTTTTTTTTTCTGTCTGTGGATATTCCAGTGACACGGGAGGACCCATGTCATTTTTACCTGGCTCCTAAATTTCGTGGCTCAACCATGGTGTCTTAAGCTGTGGCAAGAGGCAAGCTCCCTTAAATGGCATTTGACACCTCTGGTCCCTGTTTGCCTGTTTTCACACCTATGGCCCCTGTCTGCCTGTTTCACACCTCTTGGCCCGGCCTACCAGTCAGTACACTGTCCCTGCCCATGTCTGTTCAATAACAATAGTGTCAGCAGTTTCACACCTACCAATACACAGTTTGTATTTATACTAAGTCCTTATTTTAAATAAAATAATGGCTAAAATAAAGATAAAATTGTAATAACTGCTGTAACCAATATTGCTGTTAATGGGAACATCCTTATAGTGTAAGGAAACACACCTTTCCATATGGAGAGGAAATACAGGTTAAAATCCTGGTGGGGATCCCATATAAGCAGCAACTCACATAATGCAGATATAAATTATACAAACATGACTTTGTGTTGTCATAATGTATGTTACTTAATATTCATATTAAAAAATACAGTTTGGAAAATTTTCTCTATCACACACATACATACACAGTAATTGCATGTTGTTTTACTTTATATCGTGTATCATTAGTATTAGGGCACCATCATTAGCTTCACACCATATAAGATGTCAAAAACAAAGGCCCGTAACTCTGTCCTGGCAATTTATCATAATTATAACCCCTTTTTACTTTAAAAAGAAAAGGGTTTGTTTTCAGCAATTTTGCATCTTTGTTTCTACTACAGAATCAAATAAAACATACTTTTTCTTACTTTATTTCCAAGTCAGGATATACGCCGTATATCTTTTTTAAAGATATTTCTTGTTAGTTGTATCATCCAATGCACACGGTATTGTATTTGTATGATGGTTCCAAGATCATCTTGAGAGGCGAATTTCTCATCGCAAATGGATTATAGTTATATTAAAGACAAGGCAATCGCGTGAAATATATATATTGCCGGTAGAAACATTTATATACATATATGTTATAAAGATGCATGCAGTTAAACGCTTTACCAGCGAGTACCCCAATTACTAGAACTATTCGATATACATGCATAGCTCTACAATTGCTTGATCGGCATAGATTCTGTCTGATATCTTTCCGAAATTTCATGGACCTTTTCGACAATCAAGCCGATCATCGCGGACTGGGTCTATTATTTATTGGAAGGCTAGTGACCAATTGCCTATACTATAAAGGACCAATACATACAACACGAAGTCAAACATTCAAAACAAGACTATTGCCAAGCATGATGTCCCCTACCCGGCTCCCACCATTGTCAGATTTTTTTGATTTTTTTTTAAGTATTTGTTGCCATAGGCAACCAGAATTCTTGACGTATGAACAAAATGAAATGACGTGCATAATATCTATATTGCCATCTATCCATGTTTAAAGTTTCATGAACAAATATGAAGAACTTTTAAAGTTATCGCAGGATCCAGAAAAGTGTGACTGAAGGACAGACACACAGAGCGCAAACCATAAGTCCCCTCCGGTGAAACCGGTAGGGGACAAATTATGACATCTTTAAATTGATAGTTTCAAAGCCATCAAAGCGGTGATTTCAGATTAAATATTATGGTATGGGATTGGAAAAAGAACGACACTGGTACATGTCGCCATATCAACTAGATGCAACTGCTGACCAAGTTTGGTGAAGATCGGATGAATACAATTTGAATTAGAGTCCGGACAAAGTGATGCCTTCCGCCCGCCGCCCGCCCCGCCGCCCCGCCCGCCGCCAAGGGGTTTCACATAATACGTCCCGTATTTTATACGGCGTATAAAAACGTAAACATCTTTATCAACTGTCAAACAATAATATTCAATATTATGATCCTCTATTTAACACAATCGCATTTTACCAAGAGAATGTGACTAGCAATTCAAATAGAATTACCAAAGGAGTAAGTTACCTTAAGAAAAATAAAGTCTGATAAACATCACAAGAATTAAAACAATTATACTGAAGCATTTTATGAGCAAATACTAGAACATTTATAAGTAATACTGTGTTAAGAGTACACAATAAAACAGTACAATAACAGTGTTTAACTCTTAGCACATGAGATCATTTAAACAGTTGCAAAAATTGACCTGTCAGACTGACAAAGAACAATCTCAATATAATGAACCTCCACTTAACACAATAACATTTTACCAAGAGTTTATGACTAGCACTTCAAATGAAATTACCAAATGAGTATATTACTTAATAAATTACAGTCTGATATCAGATGAGTATATGTCTGGCACTTTAAGTGACATTAACAAATGAGTACATGTACATAACTTAATTAATAAAAGTCTGATAAAAAGAAGTGTACATGTTATGAAAAGCACAAATAAAATACCAAATGAGAATATTGAGAGATAATGAGAGTCTCAATTATCAAGATTTTGATAATAACAGATATACATGTATTAAAAAACATTAAAACATGTACTAACACCAATTTGACTTTAAATAGTAAATTTTCCAGAATATAAAACAGTTTCAGGTGATTCTAATCTAAACTATATTAGAATATGACCCAGAATCAGATAGTGAATTATCGGATGATGATTGTTATGGCAACTAGACTAGTTGCCACAACAATCATCATCCGATAATTCACTATCTGATTCTGGTCACCATATAAGCAGTTTCATGTAATCATAGCTTGGTCACTACACAGAATTGCAAAACTCAACACATGCCAAGAAACAATCCACACCCTGGTGGTCACTCTCAATGTTCAAAGTTTGTGTTAGTCTTGTGAAGTCCTGCTCATTCAGAGGACAGTCTACATTTGACACATTGGTGATCATGTCTTCTCGGGGGGCTACCTCGACCTCATCGTCAATACCATATTCAGTATGGTCTTGGATGTCTTCCTCCGGAGCACGGAACACCATGTCGTCGATGCCCCTATGACCCTGTCCAGCTTGGCGCATCATGCCCTCAATGTAGAGCTGTGTGGGGGTTCTACCTCTTTCACTGCTCAACCTGTGGCAGTTCCAGCCCTCACGGAATATGTCTAACGCTCGCTGGACACGAGGCACAAACACGTGATGAAGGCACCACATGTGCACTGGATTTGTCAAATCCAACTGTCCAGACTCCTCAAGATGTGAAAACAATCCGTGAAACACGTTTGTTGCACTGGCAAACAGGTCACGCCACATGCGTTCAATCCGCTGATTGTGGACGCTCCTTCCCGTGATGAAAGAACCCCGACGAGGTCCACGATGCGCTATCATAAACGCCCCAACGCCGGTATTTCCAGCCCGTGATCGCTGCGGACTCTTGATGGGACACCATAGCACTGGGTGCCTGTCATGAAGGCTTTTGTCATCGTGGTAGCCTTGTTGTTGGTTGCAGCTTGGAGGAAAACACACATCCGCGAGAAGCCATCAATGCCTCCGTGTATGACAAAACCCCATCTGAAAAAAAATAAAAAATTGTACATACTTGAATAGATATTACAATGTAAATGTACTAAAATTGCAAAGTATTTTTTGTTTGATTGGTGTTTATATATGGCCTCAAGTGGAATGGGGTAACAAGTCAAACCAAATAATTGGGCCCAAATTAGTCACAAAATTCAAATCTGTTGAATATACCTTCTTATCTAACTGTAACCCAAATTTTAAGTTTTTAATCTTATACAATTTAGGCAGAAATTGAAGAAAACTGATACACAGTTTCCACAACATTCTAAAAAAAGCTGAAATTAGGAAAATGGAATTTTGAGCAATTAGAGCAATTTAATGCATCTTTTTGGCATATAACGCAATATTTAAATGCCTCCCCAATCAACAAACAACACCAAAATTGCACAAAATATGTGTTAGATAACATTTAAAATTTAGTTTGATGTCATTTATTTTTCACAATTTCTGCCAAAATTTGACTGAAAATTATCCAAAATCCACTATGTCAGCTTTTTTTTTAGATGCTTGTTCAATATGGAAACAGCAAAGATTTTTTTATAAATATTCTAAGTTCATTGAGGTAACGGTTAACGGTAATATAAAAGGTTTATATACTTTCTCACATGATTTTTGATATTAGGGCCAAAAAACAGCCTTTCAAGTCCCCACCCCTTTCAAGATGATTTAAGAAAAAATATTGCCTCTAAAGCGTTAACAAGGTTTTTCTATTATTTAACCTAGTGACCTTACTTCTAACTTGACTTAGATAATAAGATATCACCAAGGTTAACATTTTGACCAAAGGTATTTATTTAATCAACCTATTTAATCTTAATTTGTTAAAAATACGAATCATAGTAATTTTGTACCTTATCAATTTGTGGTTTCCATCTATGTGCCACAATGAGTTTGGACCAGCAACATTGTACACCCTTCGCCGAATCGAGTGACACCATCGCATGGCTACAGCTGCTTCGTCAACCGGATCAGACTGTCAGCAACACGTTGTCTTTGAACCCGATGTCCTAGACTCTGAAGATGTCCCTGAACCATTCGTTGCCCAAGTGTCTGATTGCCATCTGTTATCTCTCGGACCAGATTGTCAAGTTCCTCGTTGGAGATGCTTGAGTACCTTCCTCTGATGCTTATACCATATGACCTGAAAATATATAATAGAGAAATTTGTTTATTTTGAGTGAATATGAAATATATACCTCACTGAGAAGGGAGAAAATATGTTTTGCTGTATGTTTGTGCCTTTGCAGCAATCAAGATCTTGTGTTGTGGCTCCCCATGCAGTGCAATCTGACTAAAGTACTCGATTTTCCCTTCGTCCAGATCTTGAGTTGAGATTGTTTTTCTATTTTAAAAAATCAGTTTTACCAAATCGCTATACAAGTATTCATTTAAATAACATGTTTCAACTGCACTTCTGTATCTTCAATAATATAACATTGTTGCCTTATACAACACTTGCATTATCTGAGAAACTGTCTTGCAGTTGTTCATTTTGAATTTTAGGTTGATTTTAATTCGTAAAAGAAGTACTTAATGACTTCATTTTATAAAAAAATGAAATCACTTCCTAAAAATTGCCACCTTGTGATTAATGAACCTAACTAATACCATTTAACATTCAATAATAATGTGTCAAAAGGGCATAATATTATCTGTATATTAAAACATTTTCCAGTGGTTTCGGTTTTTTGGGACACCCTGCATACACAATGTTTTTTCAATTGACTGGATAACATACTGAGGCTGCGCTTAATAACAGAATCTGACACCTGAAGCAGACTAGCAATAGCTCTTCGTTTGAAGCCTGCTTCAACTAGATACTCCAGCTGCTCTCGACTAATGACGTAAAGTGGTCTGCCTCTGGTTGTAGTCTGTTTTGCGGCGAAGAAACCAACGAGAGGCTGCATGCAGCGTCCTGAAAAGATAAATCAACAAAAGTTACAACACAAATAATATTATATTATAGCGGTTACTAGATTTACCAAAAGCGCGCGCTTTCGGTATCGGTACCGAAAGCGCAAAAGCATTACCGAAAGCGCACTGTAAAATGTATGTTATGGAAATAATCAGTAAATCAGTTAAATTTCCAATTGAAGTATAACTGAAAACTGTGTATAAATGCATTTTTCATGGAATATTTCGTACAAATTTGTTCTCAAGCGCGCAACATTATGACAACTAACGCTGTATAAGTACAGAAAGAGCAATGTCAGTACCGAACCGCACTGTATAATGTAAATTACGGGAAAAAAACTATTAAAGAATACCAAAAACATGTTTATTAATGCATTTTCCATGGACTTAACCGTACAAAATCGATCTTAAGCGCACTACATTGTGTCAAATAACGCTTTCGCCTACTAAAACAGCATGCCGCAATGATGACGGAAATCAATTGTGTGACAATAAACACGAAGCAACGAACCAGTCTTTGTCTGATTATTTGTTGTTTTGTTAACCAACCAACAACTGAATGCTCCTGTAAACAAGTGCATAGAAATATTAACTGTATCAAGATAATCACTTTTGTTGATATTATGATTAGTTATAATAGTAATAACAAGAGCACCGCCTACGACTCAAAGTCAATGTCGTTGGATTATTTCATCTTTTACCTAATTGGTCGAGGATTGGTTTAAGATATTGCAGGCTTCGCGAAAGCCGGTCAATAGAAACAAATAGTCCGCAAGTAATTGGATCGAAAATTATTAATGGTCAGGGAAAATACTAACTCTTTCGCTCTTCAATTGTCGACATCAACGAGTCGATAATCACACA
>NC_068369.1:26301972-26451117 GCF_020536995.1 Dreissena polymorpha | reverse complement strand
TACTCAGATACATAGAAGCATTCCCATCACCAGATAAATCTTCTGGATATATAGACACGTTAATGAACGAGATTTATTGCCGTCATAGTTGTCCTATAAGAATTATAACTGATAACGGTAAAGAATTCACTAGTACGGCATTCACTGAAACATTAAAATCAATGAACAATGACCACGTACAGACGACAATATATCATATCATCCCGCGGCTAATGGCGTGAACGAGCGTTCCCACGGGACTATGAACAATATACTATCAAAAACGGGTTCAAGAAAATGTTCAACAATAGGACTTACATTTAAACATGTCTTTAGCGGCAATGAGATTTAGTACATCCGAGACTTCGAAACACACACCGTTCTTCTTACTGTTTAATAGAGACCCTATTCTTCCAATAGAAAACTTGTTAAAGCCTAGACGTAAATATCACGGTGAAGATTATCATAAAATAATATAAGAAGAACAACACAAATCATTTAAAAAGGTATGTGCCCAAATTCAAAAATCGAAACGTAGACAAGCTGATTATGCGAATAAAATACGAAAGATATTAAATTCGAAATCAATGACCACCGTTTACTACAAAACTTTCAACGTACAAATAATTAGACAGTAAATGGAGGCCATATTTATCGTATAATCGAACAAAAGTCGCCGTTAACATACGTAATAAAGAACCAATTAGACAACTCAACTATTAAAGTTCATGCAGACCAATTAGACATGCTAATATCGATCAATGGCCAGTGATAGATCAGCCGTTAACGCGCCCCGATTAGAAAAGCAAATTTAGCCTTTGCAGAAGACACATTATCTTCTGCTAACGATTCAAATACGTCAGTACATGGGTTATCTGTTATTACTCAACAGACCCGACAGATTAGAGATAATACGGATGACGCAGATAATATTCCGCTTGACGAATTGCAAAAACATTTGAGAAACAAACAATTCGCGGATATACAGCCCAGCTCCAGTGAATCAGATACGATGCATTACGATAACAGTAATTCACAAAACTCACCTGCCATAGGTTTGAAAATGATTCTTCAGATGATCAGATGCAAATTGACGCGGTAGCGTTAAGACACAAAAAAAACGAAAATTGACCAAAAAGACTTCACGTTCAATTAACGCCACGAAGAATGCAATTTTCACATGCCTTCAGACAATGGTTGAACACATGTAAATGAATGAACTACTCAGCAAAACGAAAAGATGTCGAGACTTATATACCCCCCAATTTTTGTATATAGAGAAATATGTTTTGAATGTATATGTATTAAATATGTAAATAGAGGATTATAGAGGACGCTATCGTCCGATTTTGATCATGTATCGTCATTAGCATTGATTTCCGGGTTTTGTTCTGGATAAACAATTAGGCTCGTAGGTCAACATTACTTCAAACCAATACATAACAGCCATAACAAGTCCATATTCAGCTATGATATATAATGAAATTTGAATAATTGATAATATAAGTGTAATTCCAATTTCCCAAGGTGCATAACGATACAAGCTCGGATTGAATGTATATCGGGGTTTGCATAATTGATTATAGAAGTGTTAGGTATCATATCACCACAACTGCTTTGTATGGTATTACCTCGGTCAGGTACAAACATGAAGAGAAAGGTCTCACCTGTCCAAACGACACAAAAGACCTATATCGTATATCGATCTAATCCTATTGACCGACGCTTTAGTATGTTTGCACATAAGAAATTATACAAATATACGCGTATCAGACCAGCTTATGATAAAACACTTGACAATGACATTAACTAACGCTAGCTTATGCCCTACAGCGCTCAAATAAACACCATTTTAGGCGTAGGTAACATTTTAATACAGTTGTAAATATCCTAAAAAGCAAAGCACTGTACCTTTTATTAGTATAATGTAATAGATACAACTATATTGCTATGATTCATTAAATTTTTGATACTGATCATATATGTAGTTTGTTTTTTTTTTCGTTTCTTTATAAGAATGACTACATAAAGACGAGGGATTTTGTTTGTATTTTTTTTTTCTCTAAGTAAATAAAAAAAATGAAGCACAATTCATTTTTTAGACAAATGCGTATAGTTTAATAAAACATAATAAATTTGCGTCATGAGAATAGCGTTTCTTTAGCACATTAATTTAATTTGGGTATATCTTATCATAGGTGTGATAAGTAATCTGAGTGCACATATAGCAATTTCATTTTACTATAATACGTAGATACGGGGCCAGTTTATCATTTCATGTAATTAACCTATAAGATTTGCCAATGCGATACAAGTTAAGGAGAAAAACAGCGCTCCTGACATCGTCGGCGTGGTTTGCCTGCACCAACATGCGTTCATAACGCATTTGAGATCGTGATCAGATCTTAACGCTCCGACAAAGAAGAAGAATATGTCATCGACATACAGATATCTTCGACGACGATGTATCCGTCGAGGATAAGATGACGGAACAGACGACGTCAACATTGTCTACATTGATCCAAATTGTGAACCAGCATCAGTAACATACAACGAGTGGACTGTTAATGGACATTTCACGCGTCGTCGAAAATGATTTTTAAAGATACGTTGATATGAATGGACGTTAAATTTTATTTACACTTCAATGTATTATGAATATTGCTGGGCCAAGTGTGAGGTTGAGCGCTCTATAACCAGGTTTAAACCCCCAATGCTTTGCATTGACCGTTCCAATGCGGTGACCCCAGCTTTATTCATATTTTGTGTTTATGTTGGTTTGTATTGTGCTGTATTGTGCTGTTTTGTACTGTTTGGGCAATCGGTCACTTGCCTTAAATAAAGGACCAACTAATTGTTTTTAATGAAATTCAATACTGCCTCCAGCAGCTGGAGTTTCACTTCTTTATATTGATGATGAAAAATCGCGCGTACTGTGTACATATATTATGTGAAAATTTCATCGTCTATGAACTTATTTATATGTGTGTTACCTTAATTACGTGTACATAAACAATTATTATGATACTACAGTCATGAGCGCAGACATTCTTCAGAACTTTATATAATAAACGTTTGAAGTATTCTAAATCGTGCGACAACCGAGGACCAACAGCTTCTCCGACCGACAATCATCGTCATCAATCGGAAGCCGCCGTCTTCAATCGACTGCATGTTACCATCTACAACCAGATGTCACATTATCTCCAACCTGACGTCTCATCTCTTCACCCCGACGCCACATCGCCTCCAGAAAATGGACACTATTCGTATTGGATTTCCCAAATCAGTGACGCTTTCCACTTCATTGTGATTGACATTGACTATTTAAATATCCCAACATTTTATTATTTCAGCAGAAACACTCGTTAAAAATTTCATTAATAATTTGCAGATTTTTATCATATATATGTTTTAGTCACTAATGTTTTCATGTTTGCATTGTTCATTTTCTACATCGTATGTGTTAATATGTTTTCGTTTACTTCCATACTTAAATTCCTAAAATACATAAAAATCAAATTGAGAGGATAGGTTGTGTCACATAATGATAGGAAATTAGGTGAAATATTTGGGTTTTCTTTATGTTAGAAATATTGACAAGTTTATCAATGGCGAGTATACATGACAGTCAAAAGATTAAATATTTAGATCTGGTGTATGTTAACAACAAAAAGGGAACGATGCTGTTGACACAAGGCTTGGGCTGTATTTGCATTATTTATTTGTATCACAATGCTGATTAGCGTGTACATACTTGAATAGTGACTGCTCCAGTCCTAGGTTGTAATTCAACCAACCAGCAATAAGCGCGCATAGAATCGACCAATCAAAAATGTTATAGAAATTTTATTAGTGTATGTTTATGTGTTGTTCGAGAGAACGAGATGTTTGGTGTGGAAACGAAGTCAGTTAGCATTTAGATCTAGAGGTGAACAGATTGAAAAAGACACAATCATGTAGCAATCACAACGTATTTGTACAACTGAAATTATTAGTTATGTCACCATTAAACTGGATTAGAAACTGATATATGTGTTACTGAATATTTTATCCCACATTATGCAGAGAAATTAACATAAATAGAGAGGGACGGACTTGTCCCATGCGTGACACGGGAAAATGGTAGTTAATGCAAATGTCGCCATCATGGCAATACGCGCATGACAAGATATCGAATGATATCCTAACACCAGTAATTCAAGAGTAATGAACATTGTTATAACTATGTGTCGTCCATGAATTATGAACGATTACGTGACAGATTACTGTACCATCACGTTATTTACGCACAAATCTACGTGTGCATACAAAAATAAAGTTAATTATATATTACAATCAACAAATACTAACTTGAAGTTGAATGAAGATCTCCGAAACAAAACGCAAGACACAATGTTTGTGTTCGAACGCCTCATTTAACTTGGCCGCCAAAAAATTTCCTTAACCGAACGAAATTATCGTTTTTGAACGAAAACATTAACGGCCTCAACGGGCCGTTGTCGGTCCGTTATCGGCAAAATTAAGCACAAGTTGCATATTTTTTATTGACCATATTTATGTTTTGTGGTACGAATATGAATATAATGTAGTATTTTATTAAACGTGTTGCATGTAAAATGACTTTTTTGTTAATTACATATATCGGGCGGCGAAACGGATTAACATCGGATAAACATCGGGCCAATTTGCCGATATACCGTTTTGCTACCGATATCTATCCGATAGGGTGTGCTGGCTGGGTATTAGATTACTTGAAAAAAGGTGTTAAGTTTTCATATTTTCAGTATGTTCGGTAATAAATATCACTGGGTATGTCTACCTGGTAACTACCAGTTAACTATAAATAATTCTAGTAGATTGGTCATCAACGTCACGTGGTAAACCCAGAAATGCAAGTTTTGCATGCGTAGTGAATTGTGTATATATTAGATATAAAATGATCGATATACTTGCGTTTTTTATAGTGTGTATATCGTTATGTCACCAATTTTCGCGATGTACTTTCGATTTGACATCGCGAAATTTTATTACCGAATATAATGAAAACATGAACTTTTTTCAAGTAATGTAATATACCAGTCGTAATATTTCAATCAATATAAACTAATAATTGTAAATAATACGGTAATTTAGAACTTTTCATTTTTCACCATTCGTAGTTGACAGTCCCTTTAACGACATTTCATTTAGTGCATAGATCATTTCGTTGTGTGCATGTGTCATTATGTTGTGTGCATTTGTCATAATAGTGTGTGCATTTGCCATTATGTTATGTGCATTTGTCTTTATGTTGTGTGCATTTGTCATTATATTCTGTGCATTTGTCATTATATTGTGTGCATTTGCCATCATGTTGTGTGCATTTGCCATTATGTTGTGTGCATTTGTCATTATGTTGTGTGCATTTGGCATTATGTTGTGTGCATTTGCCAATATGTTGTGTGCATTTGTCATTATGTTGTGTGCATTTGTCGTTATGTTATGTGCATTTAGTAACCTATTCTGTACTAACGACAGTTCGTTCTGTGAATTTGTCATTGTGTTATGTGCATTTACTAATTCGTTCTGTACAAACGACATTATATTTTCTGCGAACATGTTATTATTTTCTTTTGTGCATTTTCATTATGTTATGTGCATTAACTAGTTCATTCAGTACTAACGACATTATGTTTTGTGCATACATCATTTCGTTATGTGCCAACTTCGTTATCATGTTCGGATACATTACACTGGGCAATAAAAGAGATAACACCGGTGCGGAAAAAAATTCGGAAAATGTAACCACGTTGAGTATACCAAATAATCGTTTCATGTAGGGCTGTACTCTCGAAATAAACATCATAGTTGACAGGAAGGCATGTTTTACACTTAAAATTATTGTTCGGGTTTTATCTTTCGGAGATACTGAATCCCTGAAATGTGATAAACTTGAAGACTATAGTAAAGCATGGCACTGACAAAAGTTATATTCCACTAAGAAACGGCCGAAAACAAGTTGCAAAAACAGTCGATTTTGATTCCTGTCAAGTTTTTTCTTGGTTTGAACATGACATAAGTTTTTTATGGCATAAATCGATTCCGCTTAGAGTGGCCTTTAAGAAAAGGTATGGTTATGGGGGTCTCTATGTGCAAAATGTTGCATTTATTTTCGCTCAAAGTTGTCACTTTTACATTGAATTATATAGGGAAACTATTTAGTATATTAAGACCTGGAAGGCGCTCTCGAAGCCGTTGGCCTAAGCGCCATTTTACCGAGACGGATAAGCGAAAAGATTGATTTTAAGATAATGAACAAAATGTCTGATCGTTGATTTAGTAGAATCGGAGTGGAGACAATTGCAGATCGCTTAAAGGGCCGTCCAACAGATTGGTAAATTGAAAAAAAAATAAAGAAAGTTCTTTCAGATTCGCAAATTTTCGTTTTTGTTATGAAATGTTTTCGGAAATAGTAATACTGACCATTTACCATGCTCTTAAATATCCATTATATGCATCTTTTTACGATTTGAAAACCTGAAATTATAAAGCGACGTGCGACGCGAAACGATTGAATATATTGGAAAGTTCTGTTGTTGTAGTTATATTTTGGGAAACTACGAGGATTGCTTTTTATAAGTTAAAAATACATCCGCTCTAAGCATGAGCATGGATGGTCCAGTGGTCTAGGCGGGAGACTTTTTACTCCAGGACTCCAGGGATCAGTTGTTCGAGCCCTGTTGAAGGCTACTTTTCTTTCCTTCTTTAAAATTGAATGCTTGTTTTTTACTGAAGAATTGTGAGTCAAATGTTTAAATTTATCAATATAAAGCAATTTTTGATATGCTTCAATACATGCCAAAATCTGTTAGACGGCCCCTTTAAGGTTGCGACAAATAGCAACTGATGGTAGTGATACAGTTCATACAAGCGACAGTACAACGCCATAACCATCAGAACAGGTAAATGTAATCAAGATAAATTATACGAAGAAAATTTAAATTCGATCTTAAGATATTATAATAATTGAAAAAACAACAACTTCTAAACACCGACTTTAAATTTTCTTCGTAAAATTTATCTTGATTACAATTACCTGTTGCTGATGGTGCTGGCGTGCTTCTGTGGCTTGTATGAACTGTATTACTACCATCAGGCGCTATTTTTCGCAACTATAACCGATCCCTAATGGTCTCTACTCCGATTCTACTAAATTCATGATCAGACATTCCTTTCATTATCTTGAAATCAATCTTTACGCTTATAAATCTCGGTAAAATGGCGCTAAGGCCAACAGCTGCGAGAGTGCCTTCCAACGTGGTTACATTTTCCGCATTTTTTTTCGCACCGGTGTTATCTCTTTTAATGCCCAGTGTAATTTATCCGAACATGATAACGACGTTGGCACATAATCAAATGATGTATGCACAAAACATAATGTCGTTTGTACAGAACGAATTAGTAAATGCACATAAAACAGTGACAAATTCACAGAACGAACTGTCGTTAGTACAGAACAAGTTACTAAATGCACATAACATAATAACAATTGTACAAAACGAAATAATATATTTACTAAATGAAATGTCGTTAATACAGAACGAGTTAGTAAATGCACACAACATAATGACAAATTCACACAACAAAATGATGTATGCACCTAACAAAATGTCGTTAGTACAAAACGGGTTGGTAAATGCACACAACATAATGACGAATGCACAGAACGAAATAATGTATGCACCTAACAAAATGTTGTTAGTACAAAACGATATTGCAAATGCACATTACATACTGAAAAATGTACAGAACGAAATGATGTTTCTACAGGTCAAACTTTAGTTTACACAAAACAACTTAGTAAATGCACAGAACATAAAGACCAGTGCTATCAGAAGGCAGCCATATACAACCGTAGGTGTTATGTAAATTATTAAAAAAAAATAATTATTATAAATTACGTTACCGAGACGATAAAACACATTATATGTAGTAAATGCAGTTATATGTTAACCTTGCTCTTTCTGGGCTGTGATTGTCGTAAGGTTTAGCGCCCGGATCCCACTCGGATGAGCACGTGAGATAGCTGTCCGGAATGGGACTGTTCCCATTCACCAAATAGCCAGGAGCTGGGCAATACTGGGCGTCTGTTAAAGGTAGTAATTTATTACTCATAATTCTATAAGACTTCTCTGCTTTCATTGTAAACGTAAGTACCAATTGGCCTAAACGAATTTCTTAAAAACAATCCCAAAGGTTGATCCGCGTATGATAGTATTTTAAGGAGAGGCATTATTCTAAATCGAATATAAAATGCCAATGTGTTTTGAAACAGAAATAATGTTTATCAACGGGCTTTTAGAAATGTTTTACTCAATATGTATATATAATCATTGAAGAAGATACTTTGCAAGGCACAAGAGCACATTTCTATCAGCCGCCGTTAGCATGTATTACACGAATCAATAAAGAAATGAGGTACCTATAAAACATAATAATACTTATCCTCAACGCGTAATTATTTAATTGTTTATGTATGCAGTGGTAATAGTTATAGGTCATTGTAATGTGCCTATGTTGTGACGTCATTGCACGCCTGCCCAATCTACAAATAAGTCTTTTTGAAGACCAATGCCGTGTTGTAGCCGTTTACCAATAACGAAAATAAACTAAAAGCAACACGCCTTGAAATGAAATACATATCTATCAATACATATACATGCAATTTGAAAGTGTGCAAAATTGTCATTAAATATATAGCCTAGTTAGTAAGTAATTTATTATTATTTTAAATTTTAAAACCGAAAGTAGGATTTCTATACGAAAAAAGACGGATTTCTACCTTGTAACCACAAGATATATTCTAATTAGCATTGATAAAATTAAATCTATAGCCTAGTAAGCGAGTAATTATTTTTTATAACCAAAGTAGGATTTCTGTACGTATACATCCATTTCGACACTCGCGATTATTTTTAAGATTTAAAGCGCAAAAAAAGACGAATTTCTACCTTGTAACCACCAGATTTTTTCTTATTGGCAAAGATAAAATATGTTTCTTATTTATACTTAAATTTCCTTTCATTTCAAAGTGTGGCTTTAATTTAGGCTTCATGGAATGTCACAGCTACAAATTTCTTATGACATAAGCAATCATCTACCATGCGAGTAATGTTTTTTAAAGCTATTTCTATTTAAAGAGCACTCTAAAATAACGCTGCCATATGTGATATCATATCTACAGAATTTTGTTCACATTCATACCGTAAATGCTAAGTTTGGAAATGCGTATTTATTTATTCCTTCAATGAGAGAATCGTGAGATAAACAGGTCATTGATTTATTTTTATCATCAAAATGAATTTGGCCGTCTAATTCCAATAACCCTGCGATTAAGAATTTAAAGGTAATCCGCGGCTGCCGTTAAACGATACAAGCGAAGTTATTCGCAGTAAATGACGGCATGTGAAATTAATTTTGTTTAACATCCCCACCGATATTTCGTACAAAGGAAGTGGGGACGCAATTTTTACACAACTAATGGATATGTTCGGACTGTTAACATTCATAGAAGATACGTTTCAGATTTATCGGATACAATTACTTTAAATGCGATTTGAATACAAACATATATTTACCTGCTCTCAAAAATCCAATCAGAAACACCGCCAAAATGGTGACCGCCATTGTGAGTCGTACTACATGACACAATATATGGATAAAAATCTATGTATAATGCAACATCGACAACAAATTTAATGTCAATACATAGTGTAAAGTGGTTGTCTCCATTTCACAATCATGCAATTGAAACACACATTTGCATATTTAGTAATAAACATTTTTACTTCAATTAACCACTTCAGTACACAATAGTTAATTGTTCCTTGTAAAATAATACAAAATAATAATTATTAAATCATGAACAGAATTGAACAGATATAATACCTCTCAATGGTGTTTCACTCAAACCGGCGATATTGGCAAATCTGGCATGCGCGTATGACTTAGTTTGATATTTAAACAGGATTACATGATTGAACTATGCCCTTTTGCTGTGAACGTTTGCAATCCGGTCAACCGTATTTCTGCTTATTGGGTGATTAAAGACTTAAAAACATGCGATTCCTTTTAAGAGACGTCAAAGTTGTTTGGGAATTCACACTTTTTAACAGATTTCATATATTAATACAATACCAAAATAAACATATATTTTATTAAAACAAGAACTATAACACTCCTGATTCAGAACAATATGCAACATGCATCATATAGTTTTGTAAAATAGATAATATTAAACAATCAAAGTTCTGACAGTACTGGTGTTACGATGCTTTTGAGAGGATGGATATAAAAGCATAAAGTTAAGTTTATGTACATCACCACAATCACCACAATTGTGTATGTTGGTACGAAAAAAAATTGGTACAAAAATTTGCGAAAAAAATTTGGGTACGAAAACAAATTTGGGTACGAAAAAAAATTTGGAAACAAAAAATTTGGGACCGAAAAAAAATTTGGGGATGAAAAAAAAATTGGTACGAACAAAAATTGGGTACGAACAAAAATTGGGTACGAAAAATTTTAGGTACGGAAAAAAATTGGGGGAACGGGAAAGTAGTACCTGTGGGGAACTTGACCCACAATCAAACATTTTCGTCCCTTTCCGTCAAACATCAGATAAGTTTCTCGAAGGCAATAGTATGGATACACATTTCGGAAGCGGTAATGCGGTCCTACCTACGCGCCTCAAAATGTAAGCGAAATATGTACACAAGTCTGTCAGGAATGTTTAAACTAACGAAGAAAATCATGTATTGATGTAAGTTTGTTAAGAAATGTGCAGATAATATATTGAACAAGACCTGTGTTCGTGAAACACAATTCCCCGTGCTGCGCAGCTTTGAAGCCAAATATTTTACCTTTGACCTTGAAGGATGACTTTGACCTTTCACCACTCAAAATGTGATGCTCCATGAGATACGCATGCATGCCGAATATGGAGTTGCTATCTTCAATATTGCTAAATTTGACCTTTGACCTTGACCTTGAATGATGACCTTGACCTTTCAACAATCAAAATGTGCAGCTCCATGAGATACGCATGCACACCAAATATCGAGTTGCTATCTTTAATTTTGCAAAATTTTACCTTTGACCTTGACCTTGAAGGATGTCCTTGCCCTTTCACCACTCAAAATGTGCAGATCCATGTGATACGCATGCATGCCAAATATCGAGTTTATATCTTCAATATTGCAAAATTTGACCTTTGAACTTGAAGGATGACCTTGACCTTTTACCACTCAAAATGTGCAGCTCCATGAGATACGCATGCATGCCAAATATAGAGTTGCTATCTGCAATATTGCAAAATTTGACCTTGACCTTAATGGATCTTGACCTTTCACCACTCAAAATGTGCAGCTCCATGAGATATGCATGAATGCCAAATATCCAGTTGCTATCTTCAATATTGCAAAATTTGACCTTTGACCTTGACCTTGAAGAATACCCTTGACCTTTCACCACTCAAAACGTGCAGCTTCGTGAGATACACATGCATGACAAATATCAAATTATTATCTTCAATATTGCAAAATTTAACCTTTGACCTTTGACCTTGAAGGATAACTTAACCTCCACATTTCACCACTCAAAATGTGCAGCTCCATGAGATAAACATGCATGCCAAATAGCAAGCTTCTATCTTCAATATTGCAAAAGTTATGGGCAATGTTAAAGTTTTCAAACAGACGGACGGACTGACGGACGGACGGACTGATGAAAATACAGACGGACAGCTCAAAAACTATATGCCACCCTTCAGAGGCATAAAAAAATTATGGCGAAAGTTAAAGTTTTCGGACGGACGGACAGATGCCATATATTTGACCTTTTACCTTGAAGGATGACCTTGACCTTTCACATTTCAAAATGTGCAGCTCCATGAGATACACATGCATGCCAAATATCCAGTTGTTATCTTCAATATTGAAAAAGTGATGACCAATGTTAAAGTTTTCGGACAGACGGACAGACGCCATATATTTCACAGTTGACTTTGAACGATGACCTTGACCTTCACCTTTCACCACTTAAAATGTTCAGCTCCATGAGATACACATGCATGCCAAATATCAAGTTGCTATCTTCAATATTGAAAAAATTATGGCCAATGTTAAAGTTTTCGGACAGACGGACAGACGCTTTATTTTTGCTATTGGACCTTGAAGGATGACCTTCACGTTCACCTTTCACAACTGAAAATGGGCAGCTCCATGAGATACACATGCATGCAAAATATCAAGTTGCTATCTTCAATATTGAAAACGTTATGGCCAATGTTAAAGTTTTCGGACGGACGGACAGACGCCATATATTTGACATATGATCTTGAACGATGACCTTGACCTTCTCCTTTCACCACTCAAAATGTTCAGCTCCATGAGATACACATGCATGCCAAATATCAAGTTGCTATCTTCAATTTTGAAAAAAATTATGGCAAATGTTAAAGTTTTCGGACAGACGGACAGACGCTTTATATTTGACATTGGACCTTGAAGGATGACCTTCACCTTTCACAACTGAAAATGTGCAGCTCCATGAGATGCACGTGTTTGCCAAATATCAAGTTGCTTTGTTAAATATTAAAAAAGTTATGGCCATTAAAGTTTTCGGACGGACGGACGGACTGACACACTGACTGACTGACTGACTGACTGACAGACGGAAAATTCAACTGCTATAGGCCACCCTACCGGGGGCATAAAAAGCAATGGCGATATTTTTCTCAGCCACATGATTGTTAATAGTTTGATATCACAAAATGAAAGTGAAAGTAGAAGTGTCAAAAATGACAACCTGGTAACGTGTTGTTTTTGCTGGCGATTACATTCAATGTGTTCACATTTTTACCATAGGCTTTGTCAATGACCTTTATAGTATGGGTAGCTTTGATATTATTTATTGCCATCATGTAACTGCATGATTGTGTATATGTTTAGAATACACAAAGCATAAATAATGATATAAATATACTGGTTGAGCTTATTATAATCTGAGAACTATAGCCAGGTTAATTAAGGACTTAAAATACAATTTTTTGTCCTGATTTTATGAAAAAATGACCATGCATGTCCTAGATTTCAAAATCAAGGCCCTGTTCTGACACATTGGTAACATTACCGTTAAACTAATACCAGGCTTCTGAAATTAGTTGTTATTGAACTATGAAAGGAAATCTAAATCAGGCACTAATTTTTCTTGTTTTAAAACAGTCATAGATCAGTTGTGGCCTCTGGGTAATGACCAATTTTTGCTTACTTGTCACACCCTTAAAACTTTCCACACTTCTGTAATAGCAAATCTGGATTTAGGTGATCTTCAATGGTACATTAAAACTTTAGCTCTGTTACAAGAGTGCTGGTAAAGTCAAGTCACATATTTAAATCTAGGCCATGTCAAAATCAAAGTCAAATGAAAGATGCGTTCATTAATTATTGTCCAGTTGTTTACTACTGCTGTGAGTTTTTACATAATATAACTGATGAACATCATGTGAGAGAAAATTCACATTATCATTGCATATCAGGTTTAGCAGCCTTTTAGATAACAAAGTTGGCTGGTTTTCAATGTCGCTTCTGGGGATCAAACCCGTATGGTTTTTCGATCCCTCGAGAGCAACCAAACCAAAAATTAAGTCAATTATTGCCGACTTGGTTTTTTTTAGTCGGTTCATGAGAGATCATGGAGCTTGATTGGTCATTGTCGGCTCTGATACTACTTACATGTACCCCGGGTACTCTTAAGTATACTTACATTTACCCCGGGTACTCTTAAGTATACTTACATGTACCCCAGGTACGGTAAATATACGTAATTGTACTCGGTCCATATTAGACTGTACCCGAGTTGTATTCGCGCCCAAAATCCGATGTCGTAAAACGCGCAACCGATAATCTTAAACAAACTTCTCTTTAAAAAACACTGCATCAACATGCTTTTTGAGTATGTGTTTCGAAAACATAGAGGCCATTCTACAGAAAATTGACATAAATATGTAAATATAATTAATACACACAAAAAAGTCCACAACGACTGATTTAGGGTTAAATCTCCCGGGTACAGTTAAGTATATTTACCGTACCCGGAATACATGTAAGTATACTTAAAAGTACCCGGGGTACATGTACGTAGTACCCGAGCCGACAATGAACAATCGAGCGATAATGGAAGGTGCAACATCTCTCACGCTCCATAGCATCGCCTTTAGCAGTATTCAATTCTCAACATGAAAGTGCTGGAGTCATTGTTCCCGAGGGACAAGGAAAAAAAAGATTGATGTTCGAAATTAATGATTTGATTAATGGCAATTCTATTATTTGAGCCATGTTACAGGAAAAGCGCAGTCCAATCAGTATCAAATTAAATTATTTGTTACTGTCAGAAAACCGCTTTTAAGCAAACAGCTTTCAAGCGACTGCAGGATGATCTAGATTCAAACTGGCCACAATCGCCTTAATGTCTCTTTTACTGTGACGCAGTTCATTTAACTTTAAAATGATAAAAAGTACTAACATAGAAAAAGAGTTCAAACCAGTAAAGAGTTTGAAATCAATGTTGAATTTCAGGACAGCTTGGTGATCTGCAAATCCCCGATGAAATGTTGATATTAGTTCATACTTCATAACATACATTTTAGCAATATATTTAATTTAGATAATTCATGATACCTCATATCATCAAATTACAACTGTCAAAATATCTATGTGTTGCAATAATTGATAACATTATCAATTGACCTTAGTTTCCAGCTCCTGTCATATTTTCTGAGCACTACTGTGATAATTAGTTTGATCTCTTTTGAAAGGCGATATATATTTTTTATTTCATTAAATAATTATTTAACTATGAACATAGCTATGTTTAAGGTCTGCCTCTTTTTGTCATGCCACCAATAATAAGGACCACAATGGAAATAAGGGCTTGCTCTTTTTTGTGTTATCCTTGGTTTGGTGAGCATGTCATAGTTTATTGTACATGATATAGTTTTTAATAATTGCTTATTATTTTTATTCTATGTTATGTTGTGAACTGTGTATATGCTTCCTATGCCGAAATAAATCTATATATCTATCTATATCATAGTCATTCAATAAGTCGCAAAATGCTCGAATACAATAAATAAAGCAAAATGTGACTTAAATTGATAACTAAAAATATCAGTATGCCAGTTTTGCCGTGTCAAGCTAGTACGATCCAGATAGTCCTTCATCCACATCGAGTATATATCCTTCGAGTTCCATCTATTGTTGTCATTAACGGAGATTTAGTGAATAAATGATTCATATATCCTAAATGACAGCTTCTAAATAGCGAAACAAGCCAATTTATGCTGGAAGAAAGTTTTGACACGAAACTCTCATGGGGGCGGCCATTGTTGAATGTTGAAACACGAACGACAACTCTGCTAGGCGAATGTAGAATTACCGAAATCCCCGCTACAAGTCAATATTTTTCAACAGAAGATGGATATTGTTGGTAAGTTTTTGACTGTACCGCTGCTTTATAATATAAAAAAAGCCCCAGATGAATTTTTGACACTTGAAGGTCTTCACAGCGGGGATTTCGGTACCTGATCGTGCTTGTGCAAATATGCACTATAAATTCATACTGGGAATCCCAATAATAATGTTTATATTTTAGTTTTTCACGATCAAACTTGGATAAAAACAATGTTTCATCAGTGATTTGAGTGTATTTTGAAATATTCTATATTAATATCCGCAGTATTTTGAGAAATAATCAATATTAAGGGGATTTCTGGGGATTTCGGAGGATATCTGGGAATTCGGAGGAAATCTGGGGATTCCGGTAATTACGGGGATTTCGGTATTTCTTCTCAATCGGACTGGCTCGGTCTTTTACATAGGTCGCCATTGTGAAGATTTTTTTTGATGAAACAGCATCGTCAAAAACGTATTGATGAAACGAAATTTATAGCGTGTTAAACGATTTTCAGCAACACTTTTGACATGTCAGTATTACTAATAAAGCGTTAAAAAACATTCGATAATGTCATGTGCATGAGCAATTATAAAAGCTGACAGTTTTCATTTGCCATTTAATCACCGTTATTGTTTGTCTTTGATATTTGCATAACGTCATGCTGAAAAAAACACAAATAATTGATATCATTCCGCCGTTAAATACGCTTCAATCTTACCTGCGTCTCGTATATTGTGGATTAAATTGAAAATATTTTAAGAATAACGTTTTCATGTCTGCTCAGTGATTGCTGCATTTACTTAAAGGCCCGGTCACACCGAGGTAACGGGCGAGAAACGGACATAAAATCAGTTTATCATTTCGTGTCCGTTCTTATCCGTTTAGTGTCCGTTTAATATCCGGTGAATCCGCTCCTTGTTCGGCGATTTCCGGTGACATCCGTTCCGCCCGTTGGGAAATTTTGAGCATGTTCTAAATTTTCCCCCGGATAAAACGGACAGAGAAATCCGTTTGATGTGCGGTCTTCATACGTTAGTTTACGGTTTGTTCGGAACTCGTGCGTTACACCTCCTGCACGTATCCGGTTTATGTCCGTTAATGTTCGGTTGTCCTGGTCCACCACCGGACGACTTCCGGACAAATACCAGACTTGCAACGGATAAACCGAACAACTTACGCATGTTAAACAGATAATAACACCGAGGTAACGGACGAGAACATAAAATCATTTTATCCGTTCGTGTCCGTTCTTATCCGTTTAATGTCTGTTACATATCTGGTGAACCCGCTCATTGTTCAGCGATGTTGGGAAAACGTTTTGTCCGCTACTAATGCGCTACACTGCCGTTTTATACGGTAGAAGTCCGTTACTCGCACGGAATATCCGTTAGCCGACCGTTAATTATCCGGTACATATCCGTTAAACGTACGTTTTCTTTCCCCGTTACATCACCGGTACTTGTGCGGTCATTGTGTGTTTCCTACGCTTCACACCGGTTTCGAGAGTCTTGAGCGGCAGTGCAGGTACATTTTATCACCGGATAACCAAAATCTGCATATTTTGTCCGTTGTCTCTCCGTTACATATTCGTTAGTCGGTCTTACCGGGCCTTAAGGTTACATTATTACATAGAACAATATATAAACGCTTATACATCATGTTTTGCTGTTTCGTTGAAAATTTCGACAAGGGGCCAAAATTCTAAGATTGAGTTGAAACAGTTACTGTTGATTGTTATCATTTTGAAATGTTTTCTGACGCCAAGTCGGCTGTTGCCGTGAAATACCCGGGGCAGTCTTCGTGATATTCCGGTATATGTACATAAACATAATCCGACGTAATGACTGGTATGCTTTTGGTAGCAAATAAACGAGACCAGATGTAAATCTCGTTTTTTTTTATTTCCTATAAGTATTTTCCCCTTGTATTCGTTAGGTGATAGATTGTACAATTCGGTTTATTTTACAAATGAATCGCAATTATGTCATTGTATTGTTGTGAAATTCTCAGCTAATAATTTCAACTGTGTGTGTATACATATCTTTTTGAAGCGAATCCAATTGTTTTGAAAGTGTAGGTTTGCCTGAATGCGCACAAGTTACGTAGAAAAGGCTATCTAAACAAATATTTAACCAAATAACCGATCCATTAAAAAAATATAATATGTTTTTCCAAATTGCCGGATATGATAAAGAGAAGTGTACGGGAAATATTTATGCATGTTTACCATTTTACATATATTTGTATTAGTCATTTAATTTAGAACCTCTGCAACCAGTATAAAAAGCAAACGATACGCTTTTTAAATAGAAATTTGGGTTTATAGGTGTTATATTGTATCGTTCTACCACTTCACATTCCTATTATGTGCATGTTCTTGTGTACGTCGAACACCAGCAATTGTATTAAGAAACATAATCTTAAATATGCTCAGCGCCTGGCTATGTAGATGCTTGTTTTCGCATAAATACATGTGTGTGATTTAACAACCCTAAGTGCCTACTTAATTCAATAAAAAAATAAGCATGTAATTATGGTTTTACAGATTCAAGAAACACTATAAACCGGATGTGTGCAGCGACTTGCGCATATTAAATGAGTCGTGTTCTGAGAAAACTTGGCATAAAGCATGTGCCTAAAGTTCCGTCCCTAATTAGCCTGTGCAGTCCGCATAGGCTTATCAGGGGCGACACTTTCCGCCTAAATTGGATTTTGGCTAAAAAGAGACGTCATTTAAACGAGAAATGTCATAAAAGCGGAAAGTGTCGTCCCTGATTAGCCTGTGCGGACTGCACATGCTTTCTTAGAACACGACACAAATGATCTTCAATATAAGTATTTTCAATTTGTTAACGTTATGCGATATATATTTAATTATTAAACGGGTATGATTATATATTTAATTATTAAACGGGTATGATTATACACCCAAATGAATTAATCCGATTTAAAAGCTTTCGCACTCAAACGTAACACATCTTGCGACGCCCATTCTCATACAATTTAGATTAAGAGGCTTTCCAAGGCTGTCTGGTATAACATTGGCGTCGTTTGAGGCTATCCAAGATTACAAAGTCGATGGGAGAACAATATAAAGCTTTTCTGTATCTACTCCGACGGAATTACATTCTTTACACGTTTTTCCGGAGGAATCACTCTGTCAGTATGACTGGACGTCAAGTGCTGATGACAAAATATGTCGTGTTCATAGCCTCAGAACACCATTGAAACGTAATTATTGAATAATTATTTCAACAAAACGGTTATATAACAGAAAGCATTTACGTGTACACCTATATCCTTTTCCCGCAGTTATTCTTTATCGTTAAAGCTTACCCAAGCCAAATAAATAAAACTACATATATTGTTTACAGTGACATCCGAAAATCAACCTGTTAACAGAACATTGGTATGTGTGTTTATTGGTTGTATGTTGTTGGCATTACCATTTAGAATTATTTTTTTATATGCCGTGCTCTGTGAACGGCGGAATGAACATTCTAATCTGGGGCGACACTTTCCGCTTTTATGATATCTTTCGTTTAATGAGTGTTTTTCCTTAGCAAAAATCTAAGTGTCGTCCCTGATTAGCCTGTGTTGAATGCCCGGGCTTATCTTGGACGACACTTTACGCACATGCATCAAATATCCTTTTCACAGAGCGCGGCTCATATGTATTAAGTTCGTATTCTATCCTTATAAACAGGAAAGTTTAATCGCGTAACCGTCACGTTGTCGTTGCCCGCTTCCCCTCATTATAGGTCAAGCATGGTGTTACAAAGGATTAACCTTTTGTAAAGACGATTAATAAATAGTATGCATAACACCCTGTGTAGCATTTGGCGAATACTGTCTATCTGCGGCTTAGATCAGGATTAATTACATTTATATAACAATAGTTCAGGGGTATTTAATAGCGGTTAAAGAATAAGGTCACCTATTCAGTAAATGTGTTTGTGAGAACGTGTGAGGTCTGATTTATTGGAAGACTATGGGTATTTCTACGCATCTCTGTCTTATTTGCTTTTCAACGAAGAATTTTAATGTGGACTCGTGAGCTGTTGTGGCATCCGATGTATGCGATGCAATCACGCCCCCGTTCTGTACGACCCCAACTCTCGCAAAAATCTCACACATGCCAAAATGGGACGGAACAGAATTACCTACTATGTCTAGAACAAACAAGCAAATCGATCTTATTTCTATATACTATCCATACTGTATGCCATTTCTAAGGAGAATCTCATTTAGGACATCCCCTATATTACCGAGTTGAACATTTATACCAGAACCCAGATTTAAATAAACGAGTTCAGGGTGTTTGTTTGAAAGCGATCCTTTGCGGGTCTTATTAACTGTCCATGTTTTATTAATTGGGATTATTATATGATTATTATTTTATGTTGTCTTAGTTTATTGTTTCACGACTTGATTGTATGGCGTTGTATCGAACTCTTCGAATGTGCTTTAAGTACTTCCTTACAATAAAACCGATACAATCAGAACTATTTTGAAACCAACAATTTTATTTGAAGTCGACACGTTACACAACGGAAATACAAAACGCATATTTTGAGAAGATTGTAGCGCCCTTAAATGTCGCATAGCCGTTATATGTCGCAGGCTACGAGATTTGTCGCAACGTTGACGATAAATGTCGCAAGGAACGATAAATGTCGCCAATCCTACTGACGATATATGTCGCATCTTAAACGATAAATGTCGCAAAAATTTCAACTGCCGATATATGTCGAAACATTAACGATAAATGTCGCACACCTTTGTAAGGCATATTAAAATGAAAAGTTGAAGTAAAAATGACTAAAACTTTCAGGTTAGATCTAGATTAACCGACGAGGTTTATTTGGGCCGACTTCCACCAGAATGGTCAGTTTTTAGTTAGTATTGTCCGAAATGGTCAGTTGTGGTGAATATTGTCCATAATTGTCAGCTGCGGTGAAGATCGCCCGAAGCGGTATTTATTCATTATCGACCAAAAACGTTTAGCTGTAGTCAAAAATGACAAACCATTGTTTTAAATTGGTCGGAAATCGGAAAAGCGCGAGGGGCCCGTAAGTTTTTGCTTTGGGTTTAAGGCCGTTTCGACAAGTTTGGT
Source organism: Dreissena polymorpha (assembly GCF_020536995.1). Lineage (NCBI taxonomy): Eukaryota > Metazoa > Mollusca > Bivalvia > Myida > Dreissenidae > Dreissena > Dreissena polymorpha. The sequence continues at coordinate 26,430,527 of NC_068369.1, read as the reverse complement.
TATATAAGGTCACTCAGAACAACATGTGAATGCCTCGGTATTTCTGCTGGAGACTTGACAGCTTTGCCATCTTTGAATCAGCGATAGAAGGCGAATATTCTTGGATAGAATCATCGATCCAGGATCACACCGGGACCTCTGGTAACTATTACATTATTTCGTGTCGATACATGCAAGCTTAGGCGTGGCGCTTACAGTAATTCCGTGAAAACAATACTTAACTTTATTAGACAGTACACAACAAACTCGACTAACACATTTTCAGAATGCCATGCAAGCATAATATTGTATAAGCATTTTAATGGTCAACTATTCTAAAACGTTATAAACATTTAAACAAACAAATACCAAATGCAATGAAACTTTCACAATACAGATAAAGATGCGCTATAAAACAACTACTCCTTCCATATGATATTATTTCTCACGATTGAAAAACACTGCTTTAAAGTTGTTGCAAAAAATATACACGCACATACAGTTTTGTTTTGAAATAATTAATTAACTAAATAAAGGAATATCTAACTAGCTTAATGAGATGTTCGAGGCTCGGGACGTATGGCGGTTAGCTTCAAACCAATCGCCAACGATGAGGAAAACTGATGCAAATGTTCTATTGTTCTTTGGAACACGCGTGTGATTTTAAATCATGTGTACATATGTATGTCGAATTTTATATCACGAGTGGTGATAAAAATATAGTTTCACGAGTGGCATGAAAACCAAAGAAAATGATTGAGGCTTGCTCTTAGTAGACGGGCCTTAAAGCATGTGCCTAAAGTGTCTTATCTCATATTAACGTATGCTGATCGGGGACGACACTTTCCGGCTGGACTAGATTTACGTATTTAAACAACAAAAAAAGCTGTAAAAGCGAAAAGTGTCGACCCCTGTGCGGATTGTCTATGCTAATCTGGGACGACACTTTACGCGAGAATGTCGAGTATGACAGTGTTAAATTAGATGATAATTCACATCGACAAAATACATGCAATGCTATAAGATTTATAAATAATGAGGATAACACTGTGAACAGCTTATGATGAATCATTTAATGTAAAAAATAATATATGGAAAAGAGAGACGCTCTGTTATAAAAATGAGCGACAACAAGTATCATGAGGAGTGATTAGTATCATCGACATACATTTCCACATTTCTGATGAATTATATGGCCCCCATATATCCGAACCAATATCTATAATATCTCTTAGATTTCATACCACTAATAACTCATTTCTTAATCTTGCAAAAGATCCATTAATATATATAAACTTAGACTAATTTGAAGCCTTTAACGTTTTATAATTACCTCCCCTGCAATAGAAAATCTATGAGAAAACCCGTATCAAAACCTCTAAAAAATGTTTTCAAAAACTCAATATATCTTTCTCCGAAACTTTTTCTGGTGAAATACACTTCAAAATTAGTAGTATATCCGCATTTAATCAAGGGAAAAGCGATATAAAAAGGCATTCTAAAAAATCCCGCGTCTACTTGAATTAATTACCTCCCTTAAACCCATCGGCATATCAGAAATACGTATATGGACAAACGTGTCCCCCGCAAAGCGTGATAATAAACCGTGTGCCCGTGCCACTCGTTCTCCAATTACTTACTAAATAAATCTCAAACTATCTACACACATCTCGACTAACTTCAACCACAGTAAGTAGGTAATCAGGATAAATATACATGTAGGAAATTAGGGACAAAACAGTCATAGACTAATATAACCTGTATCTTGTCTACCGAACCCGGTGATGATAGCCACGTGCAGTATAATTCTTGAATGGGTCGCAAAAGTTTTACCGGATTCGGGTTCAGGGTGACACAATTACATAGATTGGACTATCTTATTGTTTTATTTCACTGGAATTTAAGGTATATGCTGGATTTTGAGCTTGTGTTAAAACTGTGCTGCATTTTTTTTTATCGAATTTTACCATTTAAAATCAATAATTCTTTAACGGATCAATATATTGGAAAATTAACACCGGATTCGGAATCAGCGAGACGAATTCGTATAGATTTCACTATCTTATTGTTTGATTTCGATGGAGCGAGCGAGCTAGCGTATTTCGTTTTTTGACGTAGTTATATGAAAAGGGTGCTTAATGCAAAATATTTATTGATTATAATTTTTTAATTTTTATTTTTGTTTCATTTTTTTTAACTTTTAAACAACGCTATAAACTGTTTATGCTATTAAAAAAAAAGAAAATTGATTTTTTTATGATATGATACATATGTAATTTTTTTTAAACTGATAACTTTTGAACGGCTTTAGATATCTTAAAAATTCCAATGAATTCGTGATCAGCAACATGACGGCATATTGATTTTAACATCTTTTTTTTTAATTTAAAAGTTTTTTTAACAAGGTTATGTTTCAAATGTTACGGACATAACATTCCGCATCTATCGCTTCAATATCATTTTCTTAATTCTATCAAACAGTTCTGCATTATAAAAACGTATACACTATAGTTAAGAAACTAAATCACTAGCGTTATGCGAAAAATGAGTCTGTGATTGAACCCGTTACAGTTTTATCACATCTTACAACATTTGGCCAATCTTGATAACAGCAGTCCATTTAGCACAGGGTAATCGACAACTGGCTACTCGAGCCAAGAATTATAAGAATTGATTGGGTAAATATTGACCACAACTGACCATTTCGGACAATACTGACCGCAACTGACAATTATGGAAAATACTGACCACAATTGACCATTTCGGACAATAATAACTAAAAACTGACCATTCTGGTGGAAGTCGGCTCAAAGAACTTCGTCGGGTAATCTAAATCTAACCTTAAAATTTTAGTCATTTTACTTCAAGTTTTCGTTTTTAACATGACTTACAAAGGTGTGCGACATTTATCGTCAATGTTGCCACATATATCGGCAGTTGAAATTTTTGCGACATTTATCGTTAAAGTTGCGACATATATCGTCAGTAGGATTTGCGACATTTATCGTTCCTTGCGACATTTATCGCCAACGTTGCGACAAATCTCGTAGCCTGCGACATATAACGGCGATACGACATTTTACGGCGCTACAAAGATCGTTAAACGCATGACCTTGTGTAAGCTAAACTGTTAATTATTTATTACGCTATTGAAACAGCGCATATTAAACTTTCAATGAGCTTACTTTAAAATACTGCTTACGGATTAGTAATATAAAATACTGATTTTGCATAACAACTGATTGTATTCGGTTTTAACTAACAAGTTTGATCAGGTTATTTGCAAACTGTAGTGGAATCTAATTTACATTGAAACAATAGTTGCTCTAATACATAATTATATGTGGAAACTATCCCTTGTATATCACGCAATAATACGAAATTTTTCTGTTTATGTTATTTACTGGAATAAACGTATTTTGCTTATCAGATGTATCGTTTAAAAATTCCAATTGCCTCTATTCATCAAAATTAGGTTCCGATGTTCAACATTATTGAAAACTTAATTATAATTGTGTTTCTTAATGTATTGTCGAAATTAGACGGAATAAAACGTGTATATTATTTAATAAGAAATATGCATTCAACTGTTCGTAAATAGATAATGAATATATGTTAAATATAAAAATATACTTTGTTAAAGAAATTTTGATAGAATACATATGACATGAGGTCACGTTTATGTTTAATAAAATAACTATGCATGTTTTTGATACCGATCTTCATATTTTAAGTTGGATCAATGTTTGTATTAGTGTTGTTATTATTACAATTAATTATTGCATACCTTATTATAAATAGTAACACAATTACATTGACAAATACTGATATCAATTTGAAAGCGGGTATATACGATCTTGTCAAATATTTATTAATTAATATAAAATGTGTAAAAAACTGATTATACATATATTTCGATATAAACTAGAATAAAAGTTAAGAAGAACATGTGTCGAAAAATGCTAAATAAGCCAGATATTTAATTCTGAAATTGAAAAAGGCTGTACAGCCGAATTCGCCAGCATGTATATCATGCATGTAGGATGTGAATCTAAATTTAGTTTAACGGTTCATTTGAAATTCCCGCAGCGATATCGATTCATACGACACACGAACACTTACTAAAAAGACGAATGCATCGGTTATTGTAGGAAAATATGTACGAATTATCTTCGTCACAATCGGCTCGGGGCGCTAATTTGTTTGTGCTGCATTTTATGAAATTCGTCTTAAATGTATCATTTTTCTTGCATATTGTGTGTTATTATAACATATTTGTATCAATATATTACAAGTCAACACATACAAAAATCGTATAATCTCGCTTTAAATATCGTTTGGAACATGGCGTTCGAACCATCGAAAAAATGTCCGCGAAATCCATGCCATACCTATTGTTTATTGAAACTTTGTTCATCGTATATACCACGGTCAACCAAGAAGGATAGCGTATGTGAATGATCGTGGGTTTTGACGATACCTTACAAAAAGTATTGGGGCTAATACAGCCGATTCAACACCGATTCGGCCTAAATTACATAAACGTTAAACTTTTAAACCGTTAAATGTAAGGAAATACTAGTTCAATGAATTGAGAGAATATTTGAGCCTTGTTCTGAGAAAATTGGGCAAAATGCATGTGCGTAAAGTGTCGTCCCAGATAAGCCTGTGCAGTCCGCACAGGCTAATCAGGGACGACACTTTCCGCTTTAATGTTATTTTTTGTTTAAAGGAAGTCCCTTTTTACCGAAAATCTAGTTTAAGCGGAAAGTGTCGTCCCTGATTAGCCTGTGCGGACTGCACAGGCTCATCTGGGATGGCACTTTACGCACATGCAATAAGCCCAGTTTTATCAAAACGCGGCTCATTTGGTGTGGATTGAACTCATATAGGCAATCGTGCACTTGCTTTTGTGAACAACTGACGGGTGTTTTCAAGCAATTTACACCTGTTTAAAATGTTATAAAGTTGAAGTTTTTTATTGCTACGTCAACCGATCGATCAGGCTTAATTAATATGATACATTGCATTATACTTCCAAATTCCCCAAAGTGCCTTTTGATGGAGGAAATCCCTAAGTAACCCTTTCAACATGTCCTCGTCATATACGGCTATCAAGAAATATAAATTATAATCGGTTTTACCAATTAGATAACAGTGTTACTTTCACGAAAATAGCATTTGGCTACCTTTCATCATCGATGTTTTGTTGCAAAACTAGTGATTTAAGGTATATGCTAATACCCAAATTTGCATGTGTATTGTGATCAGTTAGTGTTTATAACATTTTTGTATGTCTGTTGGTGTTTGATGTTATGGAAATATTGTTTTACATACGTGTATATCTCTTGAATTTGTGTACGAAGAGGGCGTTGTATTGCAAACAGATTATCTATGAGACATACTCGATTTGCACTTAAGAATACGCATGTCTCGGTCACTTGTATGACGGCATTAGTTTATATCTGTATACTGAAAAACGGTACTTCAGGTATGATGGGTTTTTTTATTCCAAATATAAAAATAAGATGTAACTACAGTCCACTCTCGTTATCTCGACATCGGATATCTCGATATTCTCGATATGTCGAAGTAAGTTCAATGTCCCAACTTTTTTTCTTCTTTATCTATATAAATAAACATCGCATATCTCGATTTTCGTTATTTCGAATAATTCGATATCTCGATATAAAATTTTGTCCCGAGTCCCGCTTTTACAGGTATTTACTGTGGTTTGTCTCGAAGTGCGAATAACCGTTCCAGTGTCGGCAAAAGGTGAGAACAAATTTCTTTGATTCATCACCGCCCCGCTTCGCCCGGCTGCTCACGATACTGTGCGGTAGGAAATTGATCCGTTAATTGCATCAATGATCGTACGTGTGTAGTGTCGTTAGCCCTTAACACTTGAGTAAGGCCTGTCACTTTAACTGTCACTTAAACATCAGTTAACTGCAAATAATACACAGCCTGTATGTAGATCTGGGGATGTTGAGTAATAAAGATAATAACGACAAGACTCAAAATGGCTTTTAATTTTTATTTGATCCTGTACTAATAATCGATTGAACTTAGCATTTCGAACTACAAAATGTGCATGTACAGTTCAGTATTCCGGAACGTGATTTACGCATGTTCAGATGGAAAACCCTCGTCTTGATTGGACGTCAATTGCATCATAACTTTAAATAGCAACATTACCGGATGTTTACTCGACAGTTTAGAAAAATTATAACCGCATGTGTTCATGCAACTCTGTAATACTTAAAAACGTCATTTTAAGCATTTAAATAGCAAAATTAATCGTACCTCGTAAAAACGCGCATATATCAGGTAGAGAGTATTATGCCACATGGTGACGGCTTTAGTTAGACCACTTAGCAGGTATTTAGGTGTTAAAAACAAGGTAAATTTTCGTCTCATTTTTTCTTTGAAAACGCCTAATCGGATATCTCGAACTCTCGTTATCTCGATATTTTTTCTTGTTCCCGCCGACTTCGAGATAACGAGAGTGGACTGTATGTACATTACAAACATATCTCAATTTTAAAAACAGCTATATAATAACGATTAAATTGTGTATACGATTTGTCTGAGGCATAGACTTGCGTTAGAAACAAACTGATAGTATATACGGGATATAACGCAAGTCAATTGTTCCAAGAGTTTGTATTCAGTAGAGTTGCTACTCATCATCTACAATCATCTACAAAGGATAATGGATGTCTCGATAATGTCCATGTAATTTGTCATGATTATTTGAGGATGTTTCGTACAAGGGATAGCTAATGCAATAATTAAAATGACAGTTATAACTACACATGATTGCACAAAGCTAAAACAATTTTTCAGAGATATGTACTGTATTTAACTGGAGATAGGAATACTGTTTATACGTTGCCTGGTTTTAGTTCCACTAGACGAGCATAATTCCATGTAGGCGTACATGGGTTGAGTTTGTAATACAGTCTAAATAATTTTACAGGGAAAACAGAAACAAACATCTAAAATATGGAAATCAACAAAACAACAGCACTTATTTCTTGAAATATACGCAAAACTTAAGAAGTGATTAAACGATGTGCCTCTATATGTAATGATGTGCCTCCTTATCTTCATTTGTGGTAATATCATTTATCGAACACAGAACAAAGAAGGTACCTAAACGTATACACCGATGAATGCGAAAGTTTAACGTAAGTATGTCCATAACTAATCATTTTAACGATACGAAAGCGCATACAACTCTTATCAAGATTTCTGCTTATACTTTTGACGACCCGGTATGACATATCACATTGCGTTTGGTCTTCGTTGTTCATTTAAGAATTGAATAGCATTTTTCTGCATTTCATCAGTGTATGAACTGTCGGGAGAATTACGCCTCATTTGCATAAACGCTGACGGCGTTTATGCATAAATTAGGTGTATTTTTCCCGACAGTTCATACACCGATGAAATGCAGAAAATGCTATTCAATTCTTTTACTTACAACACAAAACGATCTTAAAGCTTAAATTATATCGTGGTAAGGGTCATTAAAGTCCTTTTTAATCTAGCGTATGCATCTATTTTCAGTTTCGGTTTTATCTCCGTCAAACGGGTATATCGTAAAAGTTCGCACAAAAAAAAACATCGATTCGCTATTTACCAATGAAAAACAATGCCATTAAGTTTCGCTCAAAACATAACGTCATTTTTGGCAACTTGTTTATGACAAGAAAGTAGCGCCATGATTATTCATGTTTAAATTTGCATACGAAGTGGGTTCATCGGAAAATGAAAACCCGGTCACGTGAACAAATTATCCAATAAAAATGCAGCATTCAAATGAATGTGACAGAAGTTGTAATTATTATATGTGGGGATGTGGAACAAAATCCCGGACCGACCACGAAGAACACCAAACAGCTAACGCTACCCTTCGCTGAGGTGCCAGTGTCGGAAACGCCAACGTCAGGGGTAATGACATTTCAACGCGAAATGAAAGTGGAAATGAAAAATGATCTCTCCTACAACAGTAAAATAAACGACATTTGTAGCACTCTGAACACATTGAAAAACGTAAATGAGCAGTTACGACAAGAGAATATAAGTATGAAACAAGAGCTCTCAAATTTGTCATTCAAATTAGATCGTCTCGAGGGTCATTCACGCAGAAACAATTTACGTTTTCTCGGTGTTAAACGGCGTGTCAGTGAGAGCTGGGAAGAAACTGAACAGAAGGCGCGACATTTTGTTTCAATCACTATTGGGCTGAATGGTATGCATGCAGTTGAGATTGAGAGAGCTCATAGGGTTTCAAGTCAGCGATCGGACAGCTGCCCAATAATTGCAAAATATTCAAAATATAAGGACCGAGAGACCATCATTAAAGCGGGTATATACGATCTTGTCAAATATTTATTTATTAATATAAAATGTGTAAAAATTTATTATACATATATTTCAATATGAACTAAAATAACAGTTAAGAAGAACCTGTGTCGAAAAATGCTAAATAAGCCAGATATTTAATTCTGAAATCGAAAAAGGCTGTACAGCCGAATTCGCCAGCATGTATATCATGCATGTACGATGTGAATCTAAATTTAGTTTAACGGTCCATTTGAAATTCCTGCAGCGATATCGATTTATACGACACACAAACACTAACTAAAAAGACGAATGCATCGGTTATTGTAGGAAAATAATTACGAATTATCTTCGTCACAATCGGCTCAGGGCCCTAATTTGTATTTGCTGTATTTTATGAAATTCGTCTTAAATGTATAATTTTTCTTGCATATTGTGTGTTATTATAACATATTTGTATCAATATTTTACAATATACAAAAATCGTATATACCCGCTTTAAAAGGGCGCGTCAAACTGTTAATGCCCAATCACACTTCTCGGTACGGGAGCATTTTACGGAAAGAGTCCAGTTGCACAGATGACAATTGTCCCGTTCACAAGTCAAAGCTAGAAACGAGGGTAAATTCGCATCGCTACGCTTCGATAAACTTGTGATTGACTATGATGTGTACAAGTTTAATGAGATAACACAATCGGTCGAGCGCATAGGCAAGTCAGTGGCACAAAGCGCGGATAATCAACAACAAGGCTTGCAATCGCCAAAATCATGGCGCGAGACAAGATGGGCAAACGGAGGTCAGCATGGATTGCGACGTGTCGCAAACAATTAATCACGTGACCATGGAGCAGAGGAGGATAGCCAGCGGAGTAGGACTTTCATTCTCAGGGCGAGCTAGAGAATGGCATTGACCAGGATGTGGGTCAATGCCCAAACATAAACATAAATATTTGCACGTGGAATGTGTGCGGGTTAAAGAAGTTTGTAAATAATTGTTTTGTTTTAAATGCCTTATCAAATTTCGATATAATAGGTTTACTTGAGACTTGGGGAGGGGGGATAGAAACGGGCAGTTTTATGATTTATTTGAAGAATATTGTTGCTTAGATAATGTCAGAGTTAGGCAAAGTAGAGCTCTACGAAACAGTGGAGGCATTTCAGTTTTTGTAAAAGTCACTTGACAAAAGATGGCTTGGTTACACGAATCTGTTCAGATTTTGTTGATTGTGTTGCACTTCATTCATTTGTTCATCTGACATTATTTTGTATATTGTGTATATCTCACCAGTTGGGTCACCGATATATGAACACAGTCATTATATTAACGGAATAACCTATAAAGTGGCAGGTGAATTAAATGCTAGAACTAAAACTGTGCTTGACTACATTCCTTCAGATAAAGTGACTTGAATTTTTATTCAGAGGTTGACTACGATATGTATAACATGTATAAGGATTACATTTTTCATCAAATTACTGTAGATATAAACCGGGCTCTACAAACAATCGTATAACTTTATAAAACTGCTGCAGGAAACATGAAAGTCCATAATAGAACCGAACGACGTAACGTTTATGAACGGCAAGATAAACCATGGCGTGGTAATGACTGTGATAAGTATAACGCTTTGATAAAATTTCAATTCACGAACTCAAGGGAAGAATTACATATCTACATAAACGAAAAAAGACATTTAAAAGTAATGTGTAACACCAACAAGGAGAATTTTCAATTGAAAATGAAAAATAGGCTGACAGGCACATTGTAGTCCAATTTTATTTTGGCAAACAATTAAAAGTGCAACTTGTCCAACGTCTTCTTATTCTAGATATCAGCAACAAACCAAACAAATTGATTGGCTTAATTATTTTGATCAATTATTATTTCGAAAAAATATGCTCTTAATTAGAACTTCTGAAGAAGCTACTTTACCTGAATATGATTAAGTACTAAATAGCCCTATAACACACGAAGAAATAATTATAAGTATTAAAAGATTACAAATGGGAAGGGCGCACGGTGTTGATGGTATAGGTGAAGTGTTTTATAAAAACACCGCTAAAGTTTAATGTCCAGTATGTTGCTAGCTTTTTAATCACATTCTAAATAAAAGAGTATTTCCTGGCATGTGCGGCGAAACCATTATTGTTCCCTTACACAAAAATGGTTCTTAAATGGAATCGACAAACTAAAGAGATATTTCATTGATAAATGATATGTATAAAATATTTGGAAATATTGTAAATTCACGACTGTGTACTTGGTCCGAAGAATTCGGTAAATTATACGAGTTGCAATCGGGTTTCGTAAAGGTTATTCTACAATAGATAACATATTCGTCTTACAAAGCATGGTTCAAAAATAAATAACTATACCAGGAGGAAGGTTTTATGTCTTATACGCTGATTTTTAAAAGGCCTATGATGGGATATTGCACTATAAACTATTTGATATAATGCAGAAAATAGGTTTAAAAGGAAAACTATATAAGGTCCTTGTCTCTATGTACTCAAATGTGCGGAGTCGCGTGCGTGTTTTAATAGTTTCACTAATGATTTCAAGAGTAACATTGGTACAAGGCAAGGGGACGTAACTAGCTAGATAATGTTTAATTTATACATAATTGACTTATTCCTTTACCTTTACATGACCGAGGCCATCAAGAGATTCTCATCACTGAAGATATTCCAGTGTATATTATTACTGTTGATGTAGCGAATTGCTATGAAATCGCTATTGCACTACAGCGTCAATTGAATAGTATTTTTGATTCTTGGCAAATAAGTGGCATGACTGTAAATGAAAAGAAAACCGAAATAATTGGCGTCGCTCTGGAGAGCGGCGACTAGTATGTAATGCATTTTTGTTCGCTTATGGGAGGAGAAGTTGTTTCACGGATCAATGTATATATTTTTGTTTTAAGAATATCTTGCATAGTGGTGATTTTTTGTGTAAATTAATGTAAATAAGTACTGCATTTGTGCCTATTACATTTATTACAACATTTATTGCCCATAATGCAAAGCTAATTGTTTTAATTAATAACTGATCCACAACTGATCACAGGGTGAAGATCGCAGGGGCTGGGCAAATACGCGAAACTTTCTGGTTTTGTATAAAAACAAAACATAATCAAAATAAATTTATTTTGTGGTTTTTCTAAGTTGCTTATTTAGTGGAGAATTTAGTTTATTAATAGACATATAATAACGATCGCTATACACAACTTCACAAAATAGCAGTACATAAATGATGTCAGCCGGAATAGCTCAGTTGGGAGAGCTTTAGACTGAAGTTGTTTACGCAACAATCATCTAAAGGCCCCCGTTTCCATCCCAAGTTCCGGCACGAACGGAACAGTTCGGCGGCAGACAATTTTTTTTACAGTCAGGTTAATAAATATAATAAAGCTTTATTTTATGTAGACATTTTTAAATCCATTTTACTACAATTGAGCATTTGTATTTAAACTAATGGATGCCGCGTGGTGACAACGTTAATTAAAATTTCTTACATCACTTAAATATCTATGTAAAAAATACATGTGTTTTAATATTAACAAATAAGTGCAAACGACACATCTATTATCCATGTGTTTTTATGGTTGTCAATCATAGGCCCTAAGTACTATCCCTATCACATATAGAGCGCGAAGAGCGACACGTATTATTGATTGTAACAATGAGTGCGATAAAGGAAGCAGACGCTTATCAAGGAGGAGCTGTGTCCCAGCAACCCGTTTCCCCAGAGTCAAGCACTCCTCGGAGTTTTTTTAGGAACCAAATACAGAGCGCGAAGCGCGACACGTATAACTATCCAGGTGGTATGGGCCCTTTAGCATTATCCGACCATTACGTCCATAGTTATCTTTCTTAGAATTTGAGAAATTTTGAAATCGTAGTCCACAATTTTCATCCGATTGTTCCCAAACTTGCACAGGTTTTTTTTTATCAATGAGGACCCAACCCAAACGCTCTATATGAGCAATATCGGACCATAAGTCCAGAATTATGTCTCTTTGAATTTAAAAATAAACGTGAAAAACTGCTTGGTAAGTGATTATGTCAACATTTTTTTTTAGATTCTTTCCAAACTTACAGTGTCTTCATATCAATGAGCATTTTACTTCATTAAAAATGAGATACATCGGGACAATAAGTCCAAAAAAAAATTCTATTAAATTTGACAAAGTAAAACATTTCCACTTGTTTAAAAGATTTCACAACTTTCGTCTGAATCTTTCCAAACTTGTTAAGTGTTTTTATATCAGTATTACTTGAACCCTATTGAAAATGATGAATATAGGAGCAATAAATTTATTATGATATTTTACTAAATTTCAAAGTATTGTGAAATGCAGCTTCTTTATGCAATTTACAGTTTTCATTCATTTTTTTTCAAACTTTAACAGTGTTTTCATATCAATGAGTACTCAACACCTATCGTAAATGAGCAACGTAAGAATAAGTTTAGAATCATCTCTCATTTAAGTTAAGAAAAATATGAAATTATGCCTTACAGATGAAGCAGATTTTTTAAAACCTACACAATTTTGTCAAAGATCATAAAACTGAACCCATTAATGTAAGAAACTACAGTGGCCTTAATCATTTAAGGACATAAATGTGAATTACAGTGCGCAGGTGGTTAGCGTGTGGCTATGATATTAATTAGTGAAAACATCATTTTGAATGATAAATAATCATATTATAACGAAAAATTAACTTTTCTGAAAAAAAAAATATTTCACTATCAAATATATATATAACAAGGTATGCAACTCAAAATCAGCCCAAAACGGGGTGCATCGCTTTGAACAGCCATATCTTCATAAATTTTGCAGCGATTTTCACGATCTCGGTCTTATTCAACGCAGAAATGAATTTCCTTTCTGGAAATGTATATGTCTTGCAATATTTTAACAAATGCTGGGTCAACTTTTAAGAAATAACACGATACACAACACGCATGACCCAGTTGACAGTGATCATGCTGTCTTTAAGACTGAAATCTTCACGGAGTAAAGGGCAACTTCCCTACAAAGTTCATGTAGTTCGATACCATAATTCAATAAAACGTATGAAAAAACATTATTACCGTTCTTGTCGTTACATTCTGCATCAAGACTAACTGTCCAGCGCCGTTTGAAACCTTTGTTTACATACATTTCAACTAACTGACATTTTAAACATACGAGTGATTTCATTGGTCCAATGCGGAGGTGTGTCTTTACAACTGGAGATTTCATTCATAAAGAATACATGATCACTGTCAACTGGGTCATGCGTGTTGTGTATCGTGTTATTTCTTAAAAGTTGACCCAGCATTTGTAAAAATATTGCAAGACATATACATTTCCAGAAAGGAAATTCATTTCTGCGTTGAATAAGACCGAGATCGTGAAAATCGCTGCACAATTGATGAAGATATGGCTGTTCAAAGCGATGCAACCCGTTTTGGGGTGATTTTGAGTTGCATACCTTGTTATATATATATTTGATAGTGAAATTTTTTTTCTTCAGAAAAGTTAATTTTTCGTTATAATATGATTATTTATCATTCAAAATGATGTTTTCACTAATTAATATCATAGCCACACGCTAACCACCTGTGTTACAGTGTGTTACTTGAAGGAAACGGAACCGAACAAGCAGCAATGGTGGCGATAAATATCGCGACAAATGCTAAACACGAACACATGTAACGTGCATTTATATATTTGTTTACCTGAACTTGTTTTTTGGAACTTTATTTTCTCATAGTATACCCTTTTGGTAGTGTTAAAACATCTGTCAAAGCAATATGATAAATTGCAAAAAAAAAAAAAGCCACGAAAAAATATATTAACAACAAACAGTTGAGTATGGATATTTACATATAATTTATTTTCGCAGTGGCGCTTTGTTTTTGTGTGTTTAACCTCGTCGATCTGTGTCATATTTCCATCAATTCTCAGTGACTCACACTACATTCTGATTTGACTGCGATTTCTGTTAGTATTAGCCAAGTTTTAACGTTTTAACCAAGATAATATCAATACTATCAAAGGAAGGACCGTATTTCGCAAACACTCGGTTATTGACATTGGACATAATAAAAACATAAAAAATACATTTAAAAATGAGTTGATAAAAACACTTTTAAAAGAATTACTCAGTAAGTTTTATTATCATCACTCGCGCAACATATTTTACCATACATATATTATACTGTAATACTATATATACTGTATTTGAAATACTTGTAACAATAAGTACAACTTTTCATTAAATAGTTTTTCCGTTTTATGAAATAACCTACAATCACTTTTGACAGCGATATTACTTTTCCGTAATGTTCTATGATTGGACATGCAAAATTATTTACAGTAAAGGAATTCCGCCCACGTAAAATTTATCTTTGTATATATGTGTCGGGTTCTGAGAAAAATGGGTTTAATGCATGTGCGTTAAATGTCGTCCCAGATTAGCCTGTGCTGTTCGCACAGGCTAATAAGGGACGACACTTTCCGCTTTTATTACATTTTTCGTTTCAATGAAGTCTCTTCTTAGCAAAAATCCAATTTAGGCGGAATGTGTCGTACCTGATTAGCCTGTGCGGGTACGACATTTTACGCACATGCATTATGCCCAGTTTTCTCAAAACACGACTCATATTTGTAAGAGTATTTAATTACGTCGTTTGTATCATTTTGCCCGTAGGTTTATTACGACCACTGCAAGCCCGGTCTCGATATTCCAACATGATTCGCTACTTAAGTAAAGCACAACTATCGACCCTTTTTTATATAAATCGTCGATAAAATTCTATCTAATCGAACTTAAATAATTATCTTGTTTTCATCCTATATTGCACTTCTGTTAATATATAAGTTAGCTTCAATGACACTTGTTCGACAACTTCCCTTATAGAATGTGACTATTAACAAAGAAAGTTCATCCTTTCAAGTTGAGAAACCAACGTTATGTTTCGCATGTAGTATTGAATAAACTCTGTATTTGTGAATATTTTTGTCACCAATACATATCATTATCATTCATGTATCAATATTATTTAGCTTACACGATTTGAATAGCTAAAATATCAGAGGAGAACGACCTACTTTATGTTAAAAAGGTACTATTGTTTTCTTTATTTCTTGATTATAATACATATTTGTGCAAAACATACTTATGTTATAAGTAGCACATAGCAACGATTGTTTCGTTAATTAAATAGCAAATCATGCTTTTTGTTAAAATGACGTAAGTTTAAATAAAATAAATCAGCCCTTGCCAAAGGTATTTGGTTTTAAGCAAACAGAAGTGTGTGTCGTAAGCTTCTACGTACAGCATTAGATTTCACGTATCTCGCGGGTTTACAAAAAGAATAACGTATTTGAGTGAAAGAGGAATCCGACGGTGATGCGCATTTTGTAAAATTTTAAATAAAAGTGTTGTCCGCAGCCTTGAGCAACACTTTCTCAAGAAAATGCACTCGCTCTCTCAAATCCCAATGTTATGTACAAGTGCCAAAAGTGTGTTGTTATGACGTATCATAAGCACATGTGCTTTTAACATTTTTGTGGTGTATATAATCAATTAGTTGACCTCTTTTGACACGTATGGTTGTAAAAACACTTCAAACAAGAATAACTTAAGGTTACTTTATTATTAATGTGTTTTTCAAATGGTTCAGTTTAATCTACTTACAAGATTAATTTTGAGTCAGCTAATTGCTTTCGGATAAGATATTATAAAACACCTGATCGCACTCTGGTTGACCTGAAATATGTGGGTTAAGGTATTTGTAAGGTTTAGCGGTATAGATTTGTAACATTGATATAAGATAACTCTAAAAATCGAAATCGCTGTTGAACGCTGTAGAATTGCTATAAAGGGAATACAGAAGTCTTCATACCGTACACAAGTATCACTTAAAAATAAAGTAATTGTCGTTTAATGTTATATTCTTAATTTCAAAGGCTGTCACCGGCGAAAATATTCTTATATTGTATAGCAGAAGTATCAAAGGAATTCGTGTATAAGAAAATTGCGTTATTTACGCAAATAAAGGTTTAAATTTTCAACTTAAACTCGACAACATTATGACATTTGTATCGTATTTCATTTATAACACCCCAGACAGAGAATATGATGTAGTTTAACGTGTATATGCTCGTTAAATATTTATTCGTGAAACTACTTGATACGGAAATCCATATACTAATTAATAACTATCAACTTTAAATAATGCAGACATGGATTACTGTAATTAATTTAAATTCAACTAATAATTATTCAACCCAGGTCTGTCTGTTGGCGACATATGGGCCAGTTATTTGATTTGAAAAAAGGGAATTGATCGATAAACATATGGTACCAAATGCAATAATTTCTGTAACACACTCATGGCTTTATGCAGATATGTTGGTAAAAGTCGTAGGTTGATATAGTTATATAGTTCATATAGTTGATATAGTTGATATAGTTCAGGCGGTTTTCCGCAATAGTGTGCTA
This sequence comes from Dreissena polymorpha, assembly GCF_020536995.1. Taxonomy (NCBI): domain Eukaryota; kingdom Metazoa; phylum Mollusca; class Bivalvia; order Myida; family Dreissenidae; genus Dreissena; species Dreissena polymorpha. Next base: position 26,413,696 of record NC_068369.1, on the reverse strand, counting down.
ACTTGAAAGTGTATTGAAAGTGCGCCTCTATGTTTACAATATGAGTCGCGTTCTGAGAAAACTGGGCATAATGCGTGTGGGTAAAGAGTCGTCCTAGATTAGCCTGTGCAGTCCACACAGGCTAATCAGGGACGACACTTTCCGCCTAGTATGGAAAAAACATTAAAATTCTGTCTCTTAATTTAATGTCGATATTAGACGGATAAAAAAACGGTTATAATAGTTACTAAGAAATATCCATTCAAATATTCGTAATATTTTTCATATTTCATTAAAAAAAAATTGATAAAAAACAAATAATATGGGGTCGCGTTTTTATTTAATAAAATTGCTCACTACGCATGCTTGATTTCAAAGTCATATGTTAAATTGGATCAATATTTGCTATATTACTGTTGTTGTCATAAATTAATGCACACCTTAATATGAATAGTAACACAATTACATCGGTATACACTGATTTGTATTTGAAAAAACTGAAATCGATTAAACGTCGGTTTGGGACATGGCGAACGAGCCCGAGATGGGAGTCGTAACTGCTTAAAACGCAATAAGTCATGTTAAAATCGCCACAGGGAAATATTTTTAAAAATTGAGAACTTTTATTTTCCTCAAGGAGCGGTATATGCTACATTAACCGCCTTGATGGTATGCAATTAAAAGTTCATTTATTATCATGCCTGTTTGTGCACATTAATCGTCGACACCCGGGGAATAAACTCCGTTTTCAATACAATGCATACTATGGGAGAATTGGTTGAGACAATTTTGTTTTAATAAATAGTGACGAGCAAACTACTGACCAAGGGGATCATAAAACTTGTATAGGTAAAATGTCTGTGAAATCAATGCTATGTTTTCTCGTAAATTCATACATTGCTCACCCACAGTCAACCAACAAAGATAGCGCTTGTGAATGAACGAGGGTTCTGACGATAACTTTGGGAAAGTATTGGGCTAATGCAACCGATTATACACCGACTCGGCCTTAAAAACATAAACATATACATTGAAGTCGTTGAGTATGTTGTAATAGCAGTTCAAAATAGCAGTCCAATATACAGAAAGATTATTTAGGGTGGATTAAAATCATATAGGCAATCGGTCACTGGCATTTTGATAACACTGACGTATGGTTTAAAATGTTATACAGTGGAATTTAATATTGCTTCGTCATCCGATCGATCTGGCTGTAGTTAAAGGATACATTGCGTTATACTTTCACATACTCGAGGTGGCTTTTGATGGAGGAAATCCCCAAGTAACCCTTTCAACATGTCATGATTTATCGCCATCTACGGCTATCGAGAAATATATTATCATAGCGTTTTTACCAATTAAATAACAATGTTACTTTTACAAAAAAAGCATATGTAAATAATAAATATGTTGCCATTTCTCCTCGAGGTTTTGTTGTAAAACTACCTATTAAAGACATATGTTGCATCGGCATACAACAGCATGCATGTCCATTATGATCAGTTAGTGTTAATGACACTTTGTCTTACGACTGTTCGTTTTTTTGTTATGGAAATATTGATTCATATGTGTATATATCTTGTTGTGTACAAAGAGCGTGTTCTATTGCACACAGATTATCTAGCAGACATACGGGATAATGAACTTAAGACTACGCATGGTGTCTGGTGTCTTGGCCACGTGTATCACGGGAGTAGTTTTATATATGAATTCAGCAAAACGATACCAAAGGTATGATGGTTTTAACTCAAATATTAATAGAAGATATAACTATTCAAATAACAAAAATATTCTGTATATTACAATGTACAGTATATGCTACTAAAGTAGCATGTATGTTTGTATTGTATAATATTGCTTTCATGTTGTATATGAATAACAAAATAGCTATCGTGTAAACTTAATTACAAAAATATATCAAATCTTCAAAAGGGCTATTTTATAAAGACTAAATTAAAGATTCTCACAAACGATACTTTTTAATGCAATTTTCCTGATATATAGCCTTGCGTTAGAAAAAAAAAGACAAATATCACACAAACTCAGGTTGGAGGTTGTATTGTGTAAATTGTATGTTGCAAGCCACCCTTCTCAGCCAGAAGTGCACTCGGGGAAAGAGAGCATGGTCATACTCGAGCCTTATGCGGGTTTACTTACAGAAGTTAACGCATTACAGTGTTCACCGTGCACGAGTATGGATGGTGTATCCGATGCGACACGATCCACCGTGGATCTGAAATGTAAGTGAAAAGTTACTAACAACCGTATGTGTACATTTATAATAGTTTATTATCTTCAAGATTATTATGTTGGTTCGATGCAATATAGATGAGATTCCGAAACACATACGCCGATGTCGTTTAAGCATTTTTAATAATGATTCGATTCGATTACCTTAAAATCAATGTTAATTTACGTTGGACTTTATGTGCTGTATATAGCTATTATTTGTTGTTTCTATATGGTGCATACGTCTCATATAAAAAATATCGAAATCATATTTACATAGTGTTTCATATTGTACACATCTTCTGCACCAATTCAGTAATCGTGTATATTGCAGATGACAAAAGAGTGATCAACGTTGGAGATATGATACCATTGATGATTACAACTCGTGATTATGCTGGAAACTTCAAAAGAGCTGGGGGAGACTTTCTCAAGATATTCTTATGTAACGACCATATGAGATCTGCAATACGAGGGAGGGTAATAGACCACGGGAACGGAACATACACGGCTGAGGTTGAGGCTGCTTGGAGCGGAAAGTCCGAGGTCATTGTGACACTTTCTTATCCCAGGGAGGCGATCACCGCGATGTACCGAACAAGAAAAGAGGTGTCGTTTGTGTATAGATCTTGGCATATGTATACGACATAAATGAATGTTTTAACATCTTGTGCTAAATGTATGAGCAATTGTAATTTTGCTATTTGAGCTATCATAAAAATACGCATTCGTTCGTGTTTATACATGTAAGTGCATTGGGACTTGTGTCAAGTATCTTAAAACTATAGTATTTAGTCATCACTGTGTTTATTGTTACAGATGGTTTCGCTTGAATATATTTATGCTGGATTTCAAAATGGCAATATGTCAGAAGAAACCATATGCCATCCATACCTCTCTGCGTTTGAAAAAGGCCTCAACTATTCGGAAGTATGTAATCTTACATATGAGAACTCGGGAATGCCTTGGTATTGCGGAAAGCCACGCAACATATACTTGCTATGTGAAGACTGGTATTATTCGCACGTTAGTCAGGGGCTTCTAATACCTTTGACGGAAGTCGAACGCGAGCTTCTTAACAGGTATACTACACAAGTAATGCATTTTCATTATTCATTTTCAACAAACGATTTTAAGTGTTTTACGTGGATAGCAGCATTCAATTATAAATATAGATTACGCAGTATCTGTGGTTCTTATTTGTCAACCAATGGCTAATGCAGTTCGTCTATAAATGATCGGGAATAGATGTATGACGAAGAAACGTTAATTAACAGAGTGTTTCATTTTTATATGTTTAAAACACCTTGTTGTGTTCATTATTCCATAACAATACATTAACCATAGTAATCAGTTTAAAGCAAATTGGAACTAATATTACATCGCATCTAAGAATGTAAATGGATAAAAAAATACCTTAAATTGATAAAAAAATAGACATACGTATCTTCATTTCTTGAATAACATTTTTCATTTGTACATTTTAACAAGTGTGTTAAGTTTAATCTCCTATAATTTGTGTGATATATAATGTCTATGTTTAAGAAGGAATTTCCTTAAACATGAACAATAGCGAAGTTCGGTTGGCAGATCATGTATATCTTTCATATAATTATCGCTTGAGCGCCCGCTCTAAAAAAACGTTATATAGCATAGATTAGTAAAACTAGTAGGAAAAAGTTAAATTTTATAATTACTTTTTGCATCGGCAGTTTGCTTAACTGTGTCTATGATACTGTATGCGACTCATCCAGAAACTCTCTAAAGAAGACATCGAGTTGTTTATATTAATATCGAATTTAGTGAAGTTCGTATTAAGTCCGTTCAACATGTTGATCCTTTTCAGATATTAACTGATAATGTTCTTGTAAATAAGTTTTAATTGTTTGTAATATTAGGTTATTAAACAACGCTCTGTACGATTGGCATATATAGTGTTACAGGTAACCAGCTGAAATTACATTTAAGACGACCGATAGGTGAGTTCATTGTGAGTATGCCAGCTGCCTGCTAGTCAAACTATATCACAGTTTTGGTTTATCTTGCTGTTCAATCACCTCTTCGTTTTTACTTATATCACATTATTAAACTTATATGCTTTTTTAATGTTTAAGTCTTCGAGTTTACGCGAGCGTTCACGTCATTTTATGGCGTTGTGACACGACATCGATAAACAGTGCTTCTCGCGGTAGACGCCCCAAGATAATAACTATAATGTTATTTAAACCATGTTTCATATGTTTTACATGTTATTATGCAAATTTGCAAACGATCTAGCTTTAAAAGACCTGTAGACTTTATTTGATTCATTTTATTTGGATATATTTTGATAATCTTTTTTAAACTTCGACCGTCCAACACGGAATATATTAGTCGCACGCGCGCCCACGACGGTAAAATACCGCAAGATCAAATGGTTAGAATGTCGACAGCTGATTGAAGGACACAAATAATTATCCATCGTATAGTTTTTGGAAAACAAATATTTATAAAGAGAACTCATCTTAACATCATTTGTATCATTGTTTCCCATTTATTTACCCATGCCGTTAATTTCAGGGGGCCTGTAAACTTTACACAAACTGTGAAAGTGTTTGTACAGTCAGACGAGTCGGGTGGCAACACATTTCAAGCATCAATTGGGCCCTGTGGTAACGGTAACAGTCGTTTGTCATGGAGCCCTCCTCAGCCCACCGGCTTCGTCTACAATGGAGAATGGAGGTCTCGATTATGTCGATGTACGTTGTCGTGATTGTTTGCGCATGTTTCGTAGGAGAGATTACCGATTCAAAAATTAAAATGGCAGTTATAAATACACATACGTGTAAAACGCTATTTAAGATTTCAAGACATATTTTCCTCGATAACATTACATTTAACAAGAGACTATTGCATAGTTTTAGTATTTCTAGACGAGCACACTTTCTTGTAAGCGGTAAAAGGGCTGAATATGGTATACAGTCTTAATAATTGTACAGTCAAAACAAAGAGAAACAAGCATAACACACCCATTTGTTGAAGTATACGCAAAACTAAAAGATGTGGTTTAGCAATATGCAACTAGATGTCATGATGTTCCTGATTATCTTCTTTTGTGACAATTTCAAAACCAAACAAAGTAGATACAAATTACCTAAACGTACATAATTTACTGATGTATGCGATATGTCATGTACGATGTCCATAACATCGTTTTGGCGATATGAAACACATACAACTTGTATCTGGGCTTCTGCTACAAACAAAATGCATCCTGAATTAATTATTCTATTACGTATAGTATTCGTTATGCATTATAAAATAATATGTTTATTTCAGTAGTTTCACATGACGAAATAATCGGGAAAATTAAAAACAAGTCGATATATTTTCTGGGAGATTCCAATGCAAGAGCGTTATACCAGTATATGCAGCAACGATATAACTGTACAATCATCACCGAAGAATGGACGGTCACAGCTTGGCACAAACCTGCAAAGTGCATTAATAATGAATTTAGCTTTAGCATACAGTGGTTTCCACATAGCCAACCGTTTCTATCGGGATTTAAACCGGACAAGAAGGATTATACTACGTATTCAATATCCCGACGGATCGACAACATTGATGGCACCGATGACGCCATTATTGTCATCCATCTTTACCTTCATCATTTGATATACCACCATAGCATATTTGAGCTTAAGATAAAACACATCAAAGAAAGTGTTGAGCGACTGTTGAAAAGAAATAAACATGCCGTAGTTGTCATTCGAGGACCTCATATATTTAAATCAATGGAAAAATTCAACGACTTTTATGCCTACATTTATATTAACATATTGTTTAGTGTATTTCGGACCTTGCATGATAAGGTATACTTTTTGGATGTAATGGACATAACAGATTCTGTTTTTAATGAATTAAATCATCCTTCTGAATTCGTAGTTGAAACTCTCGTAAGACAAATATTTGCATATGCATAAATGTCAAGTAGTTTTCAAACACGGCGCACACTTTGTCTCAAAAGCTCTCGAGTTCGAATGATTTATTTGTGCTACTTTGAAATCACTGCACATGTCTATGTTTAAAGCATGTGTTCACATGTTCCCTCTATATGAATTTCTATATTGTGCTATGCAACATTACATATATAAATATATTTAAAATTCACTGCATTTTCTGTATGACTAGCATGCATTTCGTAATTCAATTCAAAATAAAGCCATGTATGTCTTCGCATTATGAATCTCGGAAGATATTTCGACAGCAAGCAAACAGTTGACAACCGTTGGTATTTAAAGTTTGTACGGTCAGAGAAAGCATTGTGTATGCACAAATCGGACAATGCATTTTTTATTCTATTTCAACAGAGATGCGAAGACATGTTTATGCTCACATGCATGCTCGCAGTTCTAGCGCACAGGTTCTTGTGTAGTTTTCGACTTCTTATTCGAGATCAAATGGTTACTGGCCTTTTCTACAGAAAAGAAGGTCCGTTTAGAGGTTGTGCTTTTGTGCTAGGTATTATAGTCAGAGGCAAAAACTTGCCATATTTGTGGAAGGTTTACGACACTTTTAATTGGTCATGTGATTCCGATATGAGACTGTATGGTGTTTTAAAAAAAATTCTTACCCAGAAACGTTATGTTTCGCATGTAGTATTGAATAAACTCTGTATTTTTAAATATTTGTGTCACCAATACATATCAGTATCATTCATATATCAATACTATTTTGCTTACACGATTTGAACAGCTAAAATATCCGAGGAGAACGACCTAATTATGTTAAAAAGGTACTATTGTATTCTGTATTTCTTGATTTTAATACATATTTATGCAAAACATACTTATGTTATAACTAGCATATAGCAACAATTGTTTCGTTAATAAAATAATAGATCATGCTCTTTGTTAAAATGACATAAGTTTAAATTAAATAAATCAGCCCTTGGCTAAGGTATTTGGTTTCAAACTTACAGAAGTGTGTGTCGTAAGCTTCGACGTTCAGCATTAGATTTCATGTATCTCGCGGGTTTACAAGAAGAATAACGTATTTGAGTGAAAGAGGAATCCGACAGTGATGTGCATTTTGCAAAATTTTAAATAAAAGTGTTGTCCGCAGCCTTGAGAAACAATTTCTCAAGAAAATGCACTCGCTCTCTCAAATCCCAATGTTATGTACAAGTGCCAAAAGTGTGTTGTTATGACGAATCATATGCACATGTGCTTTTAACATTATTGTGGTGTATATAACCAATAAGTTGACCTCTTTTGACACTTATGGTTGTAATAACACTTCAAACAAGAATCACATAACGTTACTTTATTTTTAATGTGTTTTTCAAATGGTTCAGTTTAATCTACTTACAAGATTAATTTTGAGTAAGCTAATTGCTTTCGGATAAGATATTATGCAACACCTTATCGCACTCTGGTTGACCTGAAATATGTAGATTAAGGTCTTTGTAAGGTTTATCGGTATATGTTTGTAACATGGATATAAGACAACTTTTAAAATCGAAATCGCTGTTGAACGGTGTAGAATTGCTATAAAGGGAATACTTAAGTCTTCATACCGTACACAAGTATCACTTAAAAATAAAGTAATTGTCGTTTAATGTTATATTCTTAATTTCAAAGGCTGTCACCGGCGAAAATAATCTTATATTGTATAGCAGAAGTATCAAAGGAATTCATGTATAAGAAAATTTACGCGAATATAAGTTTAAATTGTTAACTTAAACTCGACAACAATATCACATTTGTATCGTATTTCATTTTCAACGTCCCAGACAGAGAATATGATGTAGTGCAACGTGTACATGCTCGTTACATATTTATTCGTGAAACCACTTGATACGAAAATCCATATACTAGTTAATAATTATCAACTTAAAATAATGCAGACACGTGTTACTGTAATTAACTTAAATTAAACTTATAATTATTCAACCCAGGTCTGCCTGTTGGCGACATATGGGCAAGTTATTTTGATTTGAAAAAAAAATGAAGGTAATCGATCGATCGACGTATGGTACCAATGATTTCTGCAACACATCCATGGCTTTATGCAGATATGTTGGTAAAAGTCGTAGGTTGATATAGTTATAAAGTTCATATAGTTGATATAGTTGATATAGTTCAGGCGGTTTTCCGCAATAGTGTGATAACTTGAAAGTGTATTGAAAGTGCGCCTCTATGTTTACAATATGAGTCGCGTTCTGAGAAAACTGGGCATAATGCATGTGCGTAAAGTGTCGTCCTAGATTAGCCTGTGCAGTCCACACAGGCACATCAGGGACGAAACTTTCCGCCTAATATGGATTTTGCTAAGAAGAGACTTCATTTAAACGAAAAATACCATAAAAGCGTAAGTGTCGTCCCTGATTAGCCTGTACGGACTACACAGGCTAATCAGGGACGTCACTTTACGCACACGCATCATGTTCAGTTTTCTCAGAACACGACTCAAATACAATGCCGTTAACAATAATAACTTGCAAGATAAATAAATATTCTACAATGAACGAAAGCAGATGACCATACATACTATATACGAGGGGTGTTCCTGAAGTTCGTGGATTTTCGCTATAACTTATTAGTTTGCTGGCAAAAGTCATTGAAATTTATATATTATACAAACCAATTATCACGGACTTTATATATAAGCTAAAAATGCATGAATTCCATAAAGCGCGTTTGAAACGCGTTGCCATAGAGACCTCAGTAACGACATGCGGCGCACGCGTGTATTTTATTATAAGTATGAGCGTTACGCGAATTTAAATTTGGTTTAAATGTCGTTGATAAACAGAATTAACGGCAAATTTCACGTTACAGCGCCTAAGTCCTCCTTACAGCCCGGATTTGGCCCCTATGGAATTCCGCGTCTTCCCGGAAGTTAAATAACAATTGCGCGGTATTCGCTTTGCAAGTAAACAGAAGCTTACAGTTGCAGCAAAGCGAATCGTGTCGTCTTTTGACGCTGACTGGTATAGAGACACTTTTGACAAGTGGATTTCCCGACACATAAAGTGCATTCGCGTTGGAGGTGATTATGTGGACAAGATTTGACAGTTGTTAACTTCATAACGTCATTGACGTTGAACAGAAACGTTACACGTGCGTCGGTGTGCGCATTGTGCACATGTTTAAATCTCTGATATATATTTATTGTTTTATGTATTTTCATGATATTTGGAGAGTGGATTTGGAAAGGACGAAATATTCTTAACATGCTATTTGTTTGTCCATTTATGTTACCAAATGAAAGTTATAGCGAAATCCACTAACTTCCGGAACACCCCTCGTATACGACATGAATTAACTTCCGCTATACAAAGTAATAGAATATATCGTCTCTCCGGGTTCAGTACCCAAACGAATTGAAGCTGCGTTCTGATAAAAAAAAAGGCTCAATGTATGTTTGTTCAAAGCAGCATGTGGGGCGACACTTTCTGCCTACTAGATTTTTGGTACTAGAGACGTGTTTTCAATGAAAAGTTCCATAAAAGAAGAAAGTTTCGTCCTTGACTAGCCTCTGCAGACATGACAAGCTAAATTGGGACAACCGTTTGCGCTTATGTATTATGCCCGATTTTCCCAAACTTCAAACTCATTTGGAGTTAATTTACAACATATCACGCTAAAAAACCGACATAACGAACTTAATTATCAATTTAGTTATTAATTGTGCCGAAGAAAGATTCCACTTCTAAGCTATGTCATTACAATAAGGACTTTTCATAGCACATATTAAGATATGTCTGTTCATGCTGTTCAATAACTTTTTTTTACAACCATAAAAACAACGAGAAAACTTTCATCTGCAACATGAGTACTGTATCTTACAAATTAGTGGTTTCATTAACCAATCACGTTTCAACGTCGTTTGAATATTTTGTTTATTTTTTATGAAAAATAATTGACAGGTGAAACAACCTGATCATTTAAATCTATTGATGCATCCATTACTGGCTCGCTGATGTAAAATTAACTTAGTAGTTATCAATTTATTATTGCGTAGTTTTCAAATGGAGGAATAACCACAGAAGTATTATTCGACTAATTGCAGCGTATCATTCAATTATTGAATGAACCAATCGTTGGTTTAGGTATTAGTGATACTAGAATCCAGTTGCATAGCGCAATCAATTTACTGCAAACCCTTTTCAAAAGGATGTTTTATTGTTACTTATTACAATGTATTTCCGATCAACGACATTGTTTTTGCTGTTTAACCCATTTATGTCTGGTGGACTCTCCCATCCTTCTAAATTGGATCAAGTTATTTCCAAAATTAGGGATGTCTGGTATATTTCTTTCTATTTTTATAATATTTCTTACAGAAATTCCTTTAAGCAAATAGCGCAGATCCAGATGAGACGCCGCATTATGCGGCGTCTCATCTTGGTCTACGCTGTTTGCAATGTCCTTTTTTTCAGGACGCTAGGCATGAATGGGTTAAGATGTATATAGCGTCGACAATCATATTACAAAACTTGTAATTATAAAACGAATACTGTTATTTTGTTTAAAATGTTCAAATTCCACAAATTAAATGGCCTTTTTTAATATTGACACGTCAGCAAGGAATATATGTTCATCTTCGATTCGGGCACGGGACATTCTAGAACGAAACTCACTCTTCATATGTAAGTTATGTAGGTAGATTCACATAGGAAATATCAAGCCGGTAATTTGAAATTGTTGATTTGTTGATAACATGATTTCATGTCGAATTTTCAATAAATCCTCAATCGTTTCTGTCATCCAAAAATACAATTCTGTTGATATATCAACTAGCTTCGAACACTCTTGCTCCACAGCTTTCTATGTACAAATGGCCTATGCAAAACGATAGAGCATCCTCAAAACTAGAAAAAAACGCTATTGTTCGAAATTTCTTTTTTTTCAATTGACTAACTCTGTCTTTCTGGCTAATTTGTCAACAATGAATATATTGAAACAACTTACGATACGAAATTATAACATAAATTACTTGAAATAATATAATCCCTGTTTCTTGAGTATAAGTAATTTGTGTACAAATGTAAACAATTTTATCAAATGTTTCTTTCTCTGGTCAAATAAGGATATTTTCTGCTCAATAAATCCACCCTTGACAGTCCTATGTATGCTTTGTGCTTGCACGAGCCTGTGCTGTTATCTCTCAGGAAGCATATTAGCCTCCAGCACCCAATTGTTTAAACGCTGGTTAAAGTTACCGCTCGGTAGCTTTTAAACCTTGGTAAGTTTGCGGTTATTCAGGTTTAGTAACCGTCAAGATAACTCGATTGTATAAACACGAAATACCGCAAAGTAACTAAACCGCGCATAGTGGAATTTAACCAACGGTAAATTTAACCAAAACATTCCCACAATGCATTTTCTAATGACGTAATTTTCGCGCGAAGTGTCACGCTTCGATTTCGTTAACAAACAAAATAAACAGCGTCATGTATTTTTTTGATCAAATTCATTTACAAATGCTTTTACAATAAAATAAAGTGTACATTTTAACTATGAGTTCATCAAATTTTTCAAAATGTTTACGAACATATGTCACAGACCAGGGAAAAAAATATCATGATGTCGGGATTTGCCTCATTTAGCGGAATCCGTGGTGCTTCCAACTGCGAGAGAGTGCTTGATAAGACGCCTAATTTTCTTGTTTTTTAAATGATGTAACATATTCATGGTCGTCGTAACATGCTAGCCTATTCTTTTAATTTTGCTTATAACCCGTTTTCATATGACTGCGTTATAAAATAATATCTTTCGCCAAAGAACGATGTTTACACATTCAAAACACAACGCTGAGTATATCCTTAACTTCAAATTACATCCGAAAATCACCCAACATTTCATATTGAAATTGAGAAAAGTGCGAGTCTTTTTGACGATTTATTATAAACGCGACTTATTTTACACGTACATGCACTGTATGTCGACGCATTTCAATTGTCAATTTATCACATTTTCCTTATTTCGTGCAATGTGCATTGTTTATAATCCGTGCATATACTTTTGACATTTTTAGAATGTACAAGCCATACAAATATCGCACAATTCATAAAATAATCTGCAGTATTTGCTTTCCGATTAAATTTATGTTAGGCATAGAGATGTGTAAAGTATAAGATGATAAAAATAGAACCACACTGGAATTCGGAATGTCCCATTTTTTACACGGGTATTAACGACTCATTTATCTGTTGTGTAATGGAATGTTTTTCATTCTTTGTTTACTTATATATTAAATTATTTTCGTGTACAATAAGGGCATTTACTATAGACAAATAAAACATTGTGTAAGTTTAAACATATGTTTGAATGCAGAAATCTGCAAATGTAACCGAGTTTACCAACGGCTATTATTTGTTAAACTGCCCCGGTTCATTTAAACAGCAGTAATGTAGAGTACGTGACGTAGCGTGTGACGAAAAAGAAAGTTTATCGAGTTCATAAACTCATTTAAAAATAGTAATAGGATGGCATAAGGGTCTTTATTTAACTATGCTAAAATAATTATTAAAGACCCTAGATGCAAAATCGTCAATTATTGAGTTAAATGGATTATTTATGGATTTTAAAGGATTATTAAAGGTAAGATACTAGTTCGAACGTGTTTTGGTTTTTGTTTGTACTTTTGTCGTTTACGGTTTTCGGAAAAATGATTTTAACATGGGCGCCATTGATGCATCGGATCACACACGGCATATCCTAGTTCTGGCTTCCATAACTTTAAATGTCGCTTTTTATGATTTTTGACTGGCGCGACTTTATAGTTATGGACCAACCCCATTAGGAAAGTCAACCAGAAATTCCCGAAAAGTTGACAGTTAACAAAGACCGGTCCAAAACAGCTTTTAAATGCAGTTGTTGACCCAAATCAACCACTTGATTGGAAAGATTGACATTTTTCACATTTAACTGATATATTCTTTCACAAAAAACTATCTTAAACATTTAAAATGTATCTATTCTGCTCATACATATCGAGAAAAACAGCGATGTGACAGACTTTCTTGAAATGCGAATCTCCCGAGATTTCACGGTCATATGACGTTATTTCTATTTTTAGTAACAAACCATGTGCTCAAGTGTTTTCAAATTCAGAATGACATTTCCCGGTATTTTAATTATTCTGGCTTATTTTGTAAACAAATTGTAGTGTCAATACAAAGTCAAAGTAAATATTATATAAAACTACCTGATTCACAATGAAATCAGTCTTATAATCCACCAGACGTAAGTTGTTAATCACAAATAATAGATTTCAGAAAACGAAAGTAATGTTTACAATTTCAGCATAAAATGTCACGGTTTATCCGAAAGTATCCAAATGAAAACTCGTCACGTGACAAAGCAACAATGGCGTCAAAATTGTGAATTTCAGACTGATGAGAGTTATTTTCATCTAATGTAAGATGCATTTGAAACATCTGAACCTTAAAACATTCCTCGATGCAGTAATTTATATTCATTCACTAATATATGTAGAAATGTATCCAAGAAAATGAGCTTTCTTTGATTTATAGCGTGACATAAATATGTTACGACTCTGGTTGACTTTCGATACGGGGTTAGCTTCAGCGTACAGGTCTGTCAATACTATATAAACTGTACGCTGAAGTTTCTTTAGCTAGGCATATCCATAACATTATATAAAAAATCACGTTCTGCGCGTCCTTAAATTCGTCGTCCGAAGTCGGAAAACGTATTGCCCTGTAAATTAAGTCAAATAAAGTGTCAGTCGCTGCAATTGTCTGTTTACTTGTCGAAATGTTCAAGGTTGTCGATGGTTAGCTTTTATAATGTCGCGCGACTCGGCCATTTTGTGTAAGTTACCTCTCGGTTACTGAAGTTACCCACCTAGAGAAGCAGGGTATGTTTTAACTGGGTTTTAACCGATCGGTATAACTCACAGGTGGAAGTAACGTACCCTGGATAGCATTTTTTTTTTTTTTTTTTTTTTTGGAGCCCAATATATTCAAATAAATATATAAAATCATGTTTAATTAGAAAAAAATGACAAAGAGCCATGGTAAAAAAAACCCACCCTCTGATATTGGAATCATTCCAAAATCAGAGGGTGGGGATTTGTTTTCATTTTTTCTCATTAAACATGATTTTATATATAAATTTGAATATATTGGGCTCCTAAAAAATTTATATATGAAAAATACTATCCTGGGTACGTTACTTCCACATGTGGTATAACTTACTCAATTTTATACAAACGCTTACCGACCAGTAACCAACAAGTTACCGACTTTTAACCGCCGGTATGTGGTTAACCGCCGGTTTAACTGTTTATACAATCGGGTGCTGGTGTATCTCTTGGTCAATCAAGAAGCATAACGTATTTTTGTGAACATGAGGTCCGATCATGAAGAAGTGCAATGGCACATTTTGTTCTAATGTCTTGTGATTTCCCGCGGCCGTGAAAAACGGTTTCTCCAGGGGATAAAATGCGCTTGTCCTCTCAAATTACAAATATGTATTTGTAAGTGTCAAAGTATGTTATTGCGCCATGTCGCACATTCTTGTGGTGTATCATTTGTTGGTTGACCCCTCTTAATTCTAATTCTTAATGGTTCAAAAACACTTCAAATATGAATCACTTAATGTTAGTGGGCAAGTGTTTAATACGCTTTTACTTTAAAGTATTAACCAAATTATTTGCATATAAGCTTAATCTTACGGATTAGATATTATTTGTTCTGATAAAACTGGGCTTTATTCATGTGCGTAAAGTGTCGTCCCAGATTAGCCTGTGCAGTCCGCACAGGCTAATCAGGGACGACACTTTCCGCTTTAATGGTATTTTTAGTTTCAAGGAAGTCCCTCCTTACCGAAAATCAAGTTTAGGCGGGAAAAGTCGTCCCTGATTAGCCTGTGCGGACTGCACAGGCTAATCTGGGACGACACTTTACGCACATGTATTATGCCCAGTTTTATCAGAACAACACATATAACAACTGATTGAACAATGTTGATCTACATGTTTAAGGTAACTGTAAGGTCTAATGGAATACATTTGGTAATATTGATTCAAGAGCTTACACACTATTTGACATATTACAATCGAAATCGTTGTTAAATGCGGTACAGTTTTCAAAAAGACAATACATACTTATACATAAGTCACATAATAAGAAAGAAAAGTATAGTGTTATGTTAGATTATTGAAATCACAAGCGACAATTATCGTACATCAGTTGTGTCAACGCACGACATTTCTTAGAACATTAAATGTGCCTCATGTCTTCAAAATGAAGTTTCAGTGTACAACATTAACTATAAACCAATATGACATATATATTTGTTAATTCATTGTCAATGTTAAAGATCAAATCTTTAATATGATACATTACAACGTCTTCATGTTATTTATTCAAATTCACTTAAACATATGCCTAAGAATATTTGTTAATAGTTGATCTTGGAATTAAAACATGATATAGATATGCATAATGTAAATGATAATCAATGAAACATAACGCGAACATTGTTTAGGAAGTCATTCAAGACACATGTTGCTGTAATTAACCTACATTAGAAGTAATAAATATTTAACGCAGGTATGCCTTTTGGCGACATATGGATCAGTTATTTTGATTTGAAAACAATGCTGGTTCATAGATCGTTGGAACGTATGGAAACAATATTTTTTGTAACACATTCAAGGCTGTATGCAAATGTTTTTGTTTATTTCGCAATGTAACGAGTGCATTAATTATAGGGAGAATTTGGCCTGATGGACGACACTGTCTGCATAAACGGGATTTTCGTTAATTGTAGACTTCTACTAAGCTTCGAATAATTTAAGAGCTTAATTGTCGTCCCAGAAGCGCTAATGAAGACTTCGTATTAATTAAGACTTGTTATCTCAGATCGCAACACATTTGCATTGTGTTTGCAACATTGTACGCACACTTACGTCATTTACCGATATTATTAGTCAAGATGAGGAATGTAACATAATACACTTTAATACATGTCTTGCATGTTGTAAAAATACTTTTTATATGATAACAACCAACTATTATAACAATTAGTACTTTGTATGTGGAGTAATTGTCTTGTTATAATTCTTAAAACGGCTAGGAAAAGCTTCGAGATAAATGTAAATAAATAGATGCAATGGTTATATTACATGGGAAACAGGGTATGGTATGTGATAAACATAGGATCTGGCACGAGGTGTCATATCATACCATATTTTATTAAACTAGTTCAGGAATTTTGTTAGTAAGCGAGCCTTTGGCGAGCTTACTTACGAATTTCCTTTACGAGTGTCGGATCTTTTTATCACATGCTTTTAAATAAGCAAATTAAATAATTATTAACGCAAACATAATGATAAATCCCGAATGCTGTTTACATTTCGTGACGTCAGCAAAATAACAAAATGCGATTGGTCAATAAACGAAAACTAAGTCAATGAAAACGCTTAAAAATGTTGTATTACACATGTGTAATATAAAAATATGAAATGGTTGTATTATGGCCCTATTCCAATACGAAAACAAGCCCACGATTCGCTACGATTTCTTACATTTATTGAATCGGGAAGACTCGTGACAGTCTGCGATTCAGTTACGACAGTGGTACGATTGAGTTACGACGAATCGTGGGGTTCGGTTGAAGTCTTGCGAATAGGGTCGCGACTTCGCTTCGATGTGTAAGAATCTACTGCGACTGTACTACGAACGATGCAGATCGGTCACGACTAAGCTAGGACCTCACCAAACGCACCCATCAATTCGGCGCCAATATCTACTGATATTGATTCTAACACGGCACTCGACTTGTTTTCTATAGACAAAGAAGGAAATAAAGTGTGGGTTATTCTGCAATAAATTATGGGCGGAGCTTAATGTTTCGAAAAGATTTCCGAATAAATAAATAAAATATTGCAGTAAAATGCACGTGCTTAAATCCCGCTCTTAAAGAAATGTAAAAAATGTAGCACGTATATAAATGTAATGAAACAACAAATTGTATATTTGGTGATAAGTGGCATGACCACGCCTGCTAAGAATTTGTTTGTTAAGAAACGTAATTAAGAAAACATTTATAGCATGTCACATGTGACGTCATTCAGTTTCTATGAGAGTTGTTATCAATGAAAGTGACGTTATTTGCAAAATATTTATGAATGAAAACGACGTCGAATGTTTGTACAATTCAATGACGTCACTAAATAGTGAACTTTGTACTTAAGAAGGGCGGAGTATTGGAAAATATAGTTCACGTCCAAAAGCTTGAAGCAAATCAATCAGAATCGTGTGCGAATAGAAATAATATTTTTCTATGATGGCTTGTTGTCAAATAACCCACAGTAAGGAGTATAGATTCGTGTTATCAAAGCACTCGTGCTCCGCATTCGTGATTTAATTCCTACGCATCTATACTCCTTACTGTAGGTTATTCGACACCAAAACATGATGGAAAAATATTATTTCTTTATCATTCTTTACAAAATCGTAACTGTTTCGTAACTAAATCACGAGAATCTTAGCGGGCTCGCAACTCAATCGGGGTGAACTCTTGAGAGTCTTGACAAAGTCGTAAATGATTCGTAGACAGATCACTTGATCACCGATTCCCCGATTGAGTCACGAATTACCCAAGATTCCATTACGACGCCCAAGAACGCACTACGACACTGTTACGAGTCAACTGCGATTAAATTCAGTCTTGGAGGTCTTGGTCAAATTTTAAACAAGTTTAAAAACTGGCCGAGATTTTTTTTGGAGCTCACGATTCGCCCGCGACTAGCTACGAATGAGTTAGGACCTTCGCCGATTGAGTTACGAATGTCCAGACCTCAAAATATTGGAAATCGGGATAAATCGTGGGGAATTGGGTCGTAGTGGAATATTCCTATTACATGGGAAACAGGGTATAGCATGTGATAAAAGATATTTTGCCAACATTTTCAATTTTATCAATTTATGTGTAACGTCCGTTCTACTTAAATGGTTGTTTCGATGATTGTCGGTACAGTAAGAAAGACAATACACAAACCATTCTTATTGTGTTTAGTATTTATGCATTCACCATAGTTCGCCTTGGCGTAGTGGATAAGTAGTGGATAATGTGTCGGCCATGCGTTCAGGAGGTAACGGGTTCCAACTGCCCAGTGGGCACCCAAACGTTGCTGCAACGTTGTATTAAGTTGCAGTCAAACGTTGCAGCTTGGTTGTACTAATGGTGTATATGAAAGTTTTCCAGACGTTTTTTCCAAACGTTGTATTTAGGTCGCATAAATATATATAAAAAATTACTCCCCGCGTGGGAATCGAACCATCCAAGTCCGAAGCGTAGGCGGACACCTCATCCACTACACCACGGCGCTTGATGAAAGTTTCAGACAAAAATGTTGACTATTCATTTTTGGTTGAAACTTTGAAACTAGATTCTAACTTTTTTATGCATAACACAACTTAAACAATATATTTTATCCGGCGATTTTGAGTTTAAGTTCATCTTTAGCATCTTTGAGTTAAAGCAACTGACTTATAAAATTAAAAAAAATGAATTTCTAAAATTTACAAGAAATCATATTTTCATTGATGCTATGCATGAACTGTATTATTATAAAGTACGACTCCTACTCGGGGAGCGTTTCATTATCCCCTCTGTAGACACCAAGTACTTTTCTTTCTATGATACGGACTCGACTGTGTGCATATCTGCCGATTATACTCGAAAATGCGGTTGGCAGTTAATAGTTTTTAGTTTTATATTATTTAAAAAAAGAATTAAAAATACTACATTTGAATGCAACCTAAATACAATGTTGCAGCAACGTTAGAAAAAAAAAACGTCGGGAAAACTTTCATATACATCATTGTGACAACCAAACTGCAACGTTTGAATGTAACCTAAATACAACGTTGCAGCAACGTTGGAAAAAACGTCGGAAAAACTTTCATATACACCATTGTGACAACCAAACTGTAACGTTTGAATGCAACCTAAATACAACGTTGCAGCAACGTTGGAAAAAAACGTCAGGAAAACTTTCATATACACCATTGTGACAACCAAACTGCAACGTTTGAATACAGCCTAAATACAACGTTGCAGCAACGTTGGAAAAAAAACGTCGGGAAAACTTTCATATACACCATTGTGACAACCAAACTGCAACGTTTGATGAAACGTCCGCGTACTGTTTTGTATGCAACGTTGTGGCAACGTTCGGTAATGGTTGCCGACGTTGCGACCTTAATATTACGTTGCAGAAACGCTCGCAAAACGTTTGATGCCCACTGAGTATGACATCGCTCATTAGATCACCCCAATAGAAGCCAAGTACTG
This sequence comes from Dreissena polymorpha, assembly GCF_020536995.1. Taxonomy (NCBI): domain Eukaryota; kingdom Metazoa; phylum Mollusca; class Bivalvia; order Myida; family Dreissenidae; genus Dreissena; species Dreissena polymorpha. Next base: position 26,394,164 of record NC_068369.1, on the reverse strand, counting down.
GTTTCGAATGAGCCTTCGATACAAGCGAGCTGAAATAATAAGGTTAAACCAATATACACAGTTGTGTCATTTACCAAAGATTCTCTATCGTATTGTCCATTGTTTTTGTATTCATTTATTACACATCCTCGACAAGGGAAACAACCCAATCATCAAATTAATTGATGCATCCATTTTCAACTCCCTTATATCAAATTACATTTAACAGAGTAGTTTAAACATTATTATTTCAAAATTTTCACAAGACGTGATAAATACAATATAAGAAATAGTAATATTTATTGACGAGTTGCGGCCAATCAGTAATTTATTCAGTGAACAAATTGATAGTTTATGTGACTGAGTCAGGTATACTAGACTAAAGTTGCATACCGCAATCGATTTACTGTAAACTGATAGCCAGAAAGGATGTTTGTTTTATTACAAGTGATACACGGCAACGATTAAACTTGTTTAAGATGTAATAAGTCGTGTTCTGAGAAAACGGGGCATAATGCATGTGCGTAAAGTGTCATCCCAGATTAGCCTGTGCAGTCCGCACAGGCTAATCAGGGACGACACTTTCCGCCTTAATTGGATTTTTGCATTTTTCATTTAAACGAAACATGTCATACAAGCGGAAAGTGTCGTCCCTGATAAGCCTGTGCGGACTGCATAGGCTAATCTGGGACGACACTTAACGCACATGCATTATGCCCAGTTTTCTCAGAACACAACTCATATTAATACCGTACAACTCATATGCTTACGTCTTTCAATTCCACAAACGATTTTTTTATATTAACCTATACGCAATATATCACTTAGTATCGTTCTGTAAAAACGGGGTCACTTAGTATCGTTCTGTAAAAACGGGGTTTAGTGTATCGGCGTATGTGTTTATATGTGTTTTCACGAACGAGGTTTATTTTTTTTTGCGTAAGGGTCCGTTTTTAACGTTTATTTTACAGTTATGCATTAAACCTCGTTTTCTCAGAGCGAATGTTAGTAGATATGGTTAGTTCTCATCAGTTCTCGAAATGGTATGGTGTGTTCGTATAACATGCATTTACCGTCATTCATTTGAGTGACGTTAAAGTAAGTTGAGTTAAACAATGGATACAACTTCTAATATAAATCCAGTAATTAAAAACGTTAAATAAAAGTGTGTGCTTTTTTGGTTATCCAGTAACGTTTATCAACATGGTTAATAATAGGTAATAATTTAATTAAATGAAAAGTCGTATTAAAAAGTATAACTGCATCGAAACTTGTAATGCTTTTTTAAGTAATTGAAGTTTGTTTGTGCCTTTTTTATCCAAAGTATCACACATTAAAAACTGTTAGTCATAACAGATATCAAATTTATTTTTTAAAAGCGCACAGTTTTTAATAAAATCTGTTATATTTCACACTTTTGCGAAACCTAACATTTTATACTATTTATAAAACAATGCAGTAACATATGGTTAGTATAAACGTGATAAACCACTTAAATATGATATATTTGATAATGTGTTGCACTTTTACTTTTATTTGTTATGTTCGATATTCAGAAAACTGAACAGTTCATGCAGTTCTTGTTAAAGCTATTCTAGTTGGCATCGGTATTGGAATAGAGAAGCTGCCGCGAGTTGATTCTTCCAAACACTGACTCCTGACAGTCCAGCAGACTTATTATGATAAAGAGGATTCCTGTCGATAGTTTCTCTAACGTCTGTAAAATATTGCGGAATTTATCGCCAAAAAACATGAGTTAAATTAAGTGACTTACCGGTATATTGTCAAAAAAACAATGATGGAAACAATTTGATCATTTTAAACTGGATTCATGTGCACTCTTTGTTCACCGTGCGGATTTTCGGAAAATGTAAGTTTGTTCACCTATTTTTAATGTATATTTAAAATAATAATAATTAGTATTAGCATAATTAATATTGCTTGTATATTGTGAATCAATAATATAAATGTACATGTATGTGTAATGAATATTGAAATAATAATGATAATTATGATACTACTAATAATAATACTTCTTCTACAACTACTACTACTACTACTAATAATAATATTAAAGTCTCTATTACGCTCAAAATCAACGAAAATTTCGTAAAGTATTTCGTAAAATAAAGTTAACACCTTACTGATCAGTGTTCCTTATAGCAATAGCCAAAATTTCAACGCTAGATGTGGTATGATTACATAGATTTTTGTAAATACAAAATGCTCGTTTTTATTTATTTGTGGCCACACCTAATTCCCGCGAATATATCTATTCATACGACACACAAACACCATTTCCATTTTAGTGTTCATGTGTCGTATGAATATATGCAAAACAATAATAAAAACAAGCATTTTGTATCTACAAACATCTATTTTACCAGACCACATCAGGCGTTGAAATTTCGGCAATTGCCATAAGGAACACTGATTTTTAATTGGTTAAGTTTATTTTACGAACAATTGTACGAAATTTTCGTTGATTTTGAGTAGTAATGTTACTTTAATCTCTATAACGCTCAAAATCAAAGAAAATTTCGTACAGTATTTCGTAAAATAAAGTTAACACCTTAACAATCAGTGTTCCTGATAGCAATTGCCAAAAATCTATGCAATCATACCACATCTAGCGTTCAAATTTTAGCTATTGCTATAAGGAACACTGATCAGTAAGGTGTTAACTTTATTTTACGAAATTTTCGTTGATTTTGAGCGTTATCGAGACTTTAAAAACTAAGGTAGATAGAGTTATGGTATTTGGTCACTGAACTCGTCCTAGTTGTCATCTGTTCATATTTGAAGTTTCAAGTTAATCCATTCAGTAGATTTAGAGTTATGCTCCAAATAAAACGGATATAAATTTACTATGAAATTAAATATAGGGAGATAATTCAAAAACTACGGCCAATAGAGTTATGGTTTATGTTCACTGCACTTCTCCTAGTTACCATCTGTTTAATTTGTAGTTTCAAGTAAATCCCTTCAGTAAATTTAGAGTTATGCTCCGGACAAAAATTTACTTTGAAATTAAAAGTAGATCATTAAAAAACTAAGGTAGATAGAGTTATGGTTTTTAGTCACTGCACTTTTCCTACTTTCCATCCGTATTTATTTGAAGTTTCAAGTAAATCCCTTTAGTAGATTTAGAATTATAATCCGGACAGATATTTACTTTATACACAGGGAGCTAATTCAAAAATTAACCCATTTATGTCTAGTGGACTCTCCCATCCTTCTAAATTGGATCAAGTTATTTCCAAAATTAGGGATGTCTGGTATATTTTTTTTCTATTTTTAGAATATTTCTTACAGGAATTTCTTTAAGCAAACAGCGCAGATCCAGATGAGACGCCGCATTATGCGGCGTCTCATCTGAGTCTACGCTGTTTGCAATGTCCTTTTTCAGGACGCTAGGCATGAATGGGTTAAGAGTTATGGTCACTGCACTTCTCCTAGGTGTCATCTGTTTATATTCTAAGTTTAAAGTAAATCCATTGAAGAGATTTGGAGTTATGCTCTGGACAAAGTTTCGGACGGAAGGACGGACGGCCGGACGGACGGACGGAGACTATAACTATATCCCCTTCCGAAATTTCGGCGGGGATAATAAAATAACTTTATCATTATGGTAACGCATATCAAACAAATAAAAGACCGTTATAACATAGGTCAACACATATAAAACAAATAAAGACCGTTATAACATAGGTCAACAAATATCAAACAAATAACAATCCGTATTAACAATTGTGTGCACAGAAATGCATATGCCACCATGTTCTTATCAACATTTCAGGTCACTCAAATGACTGTCGACAACACTGCCTTAATTTCTATGGACCCCATCTTCGAAACGGACATGGGCAATGCTTCGCGCTTTCATTTCAAGCAGATACCAGAAGCCCAGAATTCTAACTCGTACGATCAGTACGAAACATTCTACCTACGAGCGCGATTCATCACTGGACTCGTGTTCTATCCGATCGTCTGTGTATTTGGAATTACCGGCAACATTATGTCTATCATCGTTATGTCTCAGCGTCAAATGCGATCATCAACGAACACTTATTTATTTGCATTGGCAGTGTCGGATTTGATAAAGTTACTCTGTGACTTCCTATACTTTACTGTGATATTATTATTTCAAATAGACACGCCAACAGGAAATAAGGCATATGGATTTCTGTACCCTTATGCCCACTACGTGTTCAACGCATCCTTGTGTATATCGGCGTGGCTTATCGTATCGGTGGCCGTGGAACGATATGTGTATGTTTGCCATCCAACAAAAGTGAAATTCTTCTGCAACATTCATAAAGCAAGGATCATTTCTACGTCTGTTTTTATCATCATGGCAATATTAGCCATACCGTACGCAATGCGATATCGTACCATACACCGACTAAACAACAAAACCGGGTCGTATCAATATGACGTTATAGTAACAGAGCTGTGGAAAAACCAAATGTTTACTGAAATATACACGTGGTTTCAGAATTTAATGCGTTCTATAATTCCGCTGGTGATTTTGATAGTTTTAAATACTTGCATTATATACGGACTACGGCGATGTCGTATTTTCCGTGCAAAAGCACCCAAGAAACACAAAATTACCTCAATGTTGGTGGTGGTAATTATCGTATTTTTGCTCTGCATCACTCCGGATACAATAATGTCCACATTTTTTGGTCTAGGCTATTCTGAAGAAAACTTTCTTGCGAGAGGAATTCGTGAAATTACTGACCTTTTACTTTTGATCAATTCCGCTGTGAATTTTATAATTTACTGTATATTTAACACGATTTTCTGGTGCCAGTTCCAACGGCTGTTCTGTTATACGTGCTGTCGCCGACATCGCGGTGTTTCGGATGCGAGAAATTTGTCATTATTAGATATTGGCTCAGCACGATCCATTCTCAGGCGCAGAAGTGATTTCTAGAAGTGTGTGTGTCCTGCGTCGTTGTACGTGGCGCTTTCGACATTTTTAACCACTCTTCCAAGACATTCAACATAAATGAAGTGATACAATATGTAAATAGTTTTCAATGTATTTTTGTGCAATACTGAAGTCTTATTAGTGTCATACAATCTTGGCTACATGTATACGTTGTCTTAGTCATTTATCAATTTGTTGGATTGCAAGTAATGAGGTGCAGTCAATCACTTTGATTCGGTTTTATGTCTAACACGAATATGGTTAACCCATTTATGCCTAGTGGACTCTCCCATCCTTCTAAATTGGATCAATTTATTTCCAAAATTAGGGATGTATAGTACATTAATTTCTATATTTAACATATTTCTTACAGACTTCCTTAAAGCAAACAGCGCAGACCCAGATGAGACTCCGCATCATGCGGCGTCTCTTCTGGGTCTACGCCGTTGGCCAATGCTTTTTTTCTAGACGCTAGGCATAAATGGGTCAAGTGTTTATTTTGATTTCTTTATTTATCGTTTGTTCTTGGCACGATTTTTAAGCAGATAATAACAAGCTAAACAACTAACAAAATCATAACACGCAATCTTACAAACAAAGCCCGAAATCACCTTAACACGTACACTATACGGAACATGTTGAATGTCTTGATATGTTATATATTATACAGTTATGTATATGTCGGTGGAGCTAAGTATGTCCGAATAAATGCAGTATATATATTAAACGTATCTAGTCAGTTCACTCCATGGCTATTGTTATTCTAGTAGAGAAATTCGTTATTAAAATGTTACCGCTTATTTCTTATCATAGTATGTTCCAAAGTAAACACATTGACAGGCTGAATAGACGTATGATTACGGTTTTAAATAATATTGTTATCTACCTTGACAAATTCAAAGAACGAACTTTCAAGCCAAATTATTATAATAAAAATTAAAGATGTTAAAATTTAAAATTTCTTTCATGTTCAATCTCGAGAAAAACAGTCATGTGCATAATCTCTTTTGCAATATTGGGAAATCCCCAGGATTTTGTGGCGTCTTAGCTTTACTTTTGTGTAAGCATAAACATGTACTTCCACGACCCATTTTCAGACATGTTTAAAGGTAATTTAAAAGAAATTTGTATCTATGCTGTGCTATCTCTTTATAAAGCCGCTAATCTACAAAACCGTATAATACATAATTTAACCAGCCAATTATAAATGTTTATTGATGTTAATTGTAAATGATTTTATATGAAAATTTGATCAAATTATACACAAATCTTTAACGTCAACTCATTTATAAAAGTGTCCATTCAAGAAAATAGAAAAAATAGAAAGAGAAAACTGACGCATTTATTCACAGGCTCTTCGAATTTTATATCGAATGCCATCAGGTCTTTATAATACAATAATCAAGCGTCATCTTTCTGCTTTTGTAGCCGTAATGCTTTTCAGACGCGAAAGTCTTCAGTGAAATGCCGAGAAACTAATTGTCAGTCATTAACCTCTTTTTGATTGCAATCCTTTGAACGTCGAATTTATTGCGGGTATGTTAATATTGTGAGTTGTGTTTTTGACAGTTTGTGCAATGAACTTATATTTTAAATTGTTGATCATAATAGAAAATTTAATTAGGATGGAGTCACTATAAAATGTAATCTTGAATAAGATTACTTTCAGCTTATAGTGATAAGTTAATTGTTTGATTACGCATCAAACTTAATTTTTAAAAAACCTTACTTACAGATTTCTGATGAAAGTAGTGATGATAAACTTGTATTTAAAAGAAGTTTTTCAGAGTTCTGAGCATTGCAAAGTGTTATTATTAGTGAAATTAAATTGTAATTGTAATATGGCATACATTTTGAAGTTAAGACCCTTAGGCTATTGAGTTTGCCGTTTTTAGTATAACCCGTGCTTAATGGCTTTAAGTTTAGGCTCTTTAAAACAAGTTTGAGTCGGTGTAGCGCCGATAAATGTCGCATCGCCGTTATATGTCGCAGGCTACGAGATTTATCGTTGACGATAAATGTCGCAAGGTACGATACATGGCACAAATCCTACTGACGATATATGTCGCAACTTCAACGATAAATGTCGCAAACATTTCAACTGCCGATATGTGTCGCAACATAAACGATAAATGTCGCACACCTTTGTAAGTCATCTTAAACATGAATAGTTAAAGTAAAATGACTAAAACTTAAAGGTTAGATCTAGATTACACGACGAGGTTCTTTGAGCCGACATCCACCAGAATGGTCAGTTTTTAGGTAGTATTGTCCTAAATGATCAGTTGTGGTCAGTATTTTCCAAAATTGTCAGTTGCGGTAATTAATGCCCGAAATTGTCAGTTATGGTAAATATTGATCCAATCAATTCTTATAATTCTTGACTCCAGTAGCCAGTTGTTGATTACCGTGTACTTAATGTGCTGCTGTTATCTAGATTTGCCGAAGGTTGTAAGCTGTGATTAAACTGTATCATTATTACAGCATCAAAATTACGATAAAATGGGATTGAATATTGTATGTTAGTTACATGACTGTAGTACATGTATCATTATTTTAGATAATGCATTACTATTATGAAGACGCACCGGTATATGCCGGAGTTTGAACTGGCAAGCTGATGAACTGACTGAAGATTAATGTTTACTTTCTATTTTTTTCAATACTATTGCCTCCAATAATTGCTTTAAATGTATGCAGCGATATTCTATGCGGCCGTATCACTGGCTCGCTGGAGATTATATATCTAGTATAAAACTCTTCATCCCTATTTATCAGTGAACTTAGCCTCTTGCTAGTTATTTCCGTTACTTTCGTGAATATTAAAGTATATAGTAAGTAACAGTGTCAAATATCATCCTCCGTACACAGTAATTTAGTTTGATTAGATTTCCGATGGTTTTGGAATTTGAACTCGTATCAATCACGAAATTGGCCGCATTTACTCTAAATAAATAAATAAATGACTCACTGTCAATCCAACAAGCCAACCGTTTTCAAACGGTGCATAATCTTGTGAAGTTAATTGGATTTAAAAATTAACATCAATACTCAACATCAACGAATATTTCGTAAAATAAAAATAAATCTTTGTTACCATACCACATCTAGCGTTGTAATTCTTGCTGTGACTACGTACCACTGATTATGAGTTTACTTTATTTTACGAAATATTTTGCGAAATATTCGTTTATTTCGATTATTTATTTTAATTTAACACGTGTGCGAAATACATAAATATAACTTTCGGTTTGCAACAATTGATTAAACCGACTGTAGCGCCGTTAAATGTCGCATCGCCGTTTTATGTCGTAAAAACGTTATTTCAACAGGCGACATATGTCGCAACATTACCGATCAATGTCGCACACCTTTGTTAGTCATGTTAAAAATGAAAAGTTGAAGTAAAAATTACTTAAACTTTAAGGTTAAATCTAGATGAGGTTCTTTGGGCCGACTTTCAACAGAAGGGTCAGTTTTTATTATCTAGTATTGTCCGATATTGTTAGTTGTGGTCAGTATTGTGCATAATTGTCAGCTGCGGTGAAGATCGACCGAAGCTGTCATATTTATTCATGTTCGATAAAAAAAACGTCAAGTTGTATTAAAAAAATGACAAACATCCTTGTTTTAAATAGGTCGGAAATCGGAAAAACCGAGGTTACCTTAGTTTTTGCTTTCGGTATAAGGCCGTTTCGATAAGTTTGGTTATATATAAGGTAAGTCTTACAGGAACCGTCTGGGTAGAACAACATGTAAATTCCTTGGGATTTCTGCTGGAGACTGACAGCTGCCATTATCGAGTATTCTTGGATAGAATCATTGTTCCAGGATCGCACCGGGGCCTCTGATCTATCTATGTGCATAGCTCTTTGGCTGATAATGGGGCCGGCAAAGGAAAATGCAATTCTAATAAAACTGCCAATAATTACGGTTTCTCTTCTTATACGGGTGGTTGTTCGAGTGCAACTGCGCAATGCATCAGATACTAATCCCGTAATTATATTATCGCCGAATACAGCTCACTTTTCTTTGTGAACGACCTAACATCCAACGTCAGTAATCAGGCTAAAATGACAAGTGACGGTCGTAATTACCAGTTAACTGACCATTTTATCCGATTTACCTACTTACATTTGAAGAAAGGGTTGCTCTAGGGTCTGTTTCAATTGAATATTCATGTACGGCGTTAAGTTCAGCAACTGAAAAAAGTCCATAGCGTGTTTGTTAATTGCATAATTTCAGCGACTCACATTCCATGGTCTTCACCAGAAGGTCCTGGTTAATTTAACGATAAAACTCTGCTTGTAGAACAAGTCATATGAAACGTGTTAGCCTATTGTTTTTGCTGTCTATGCTAAAGCTGATATAATAGTAGAGAGTCATGATTTCCAATAACCCGAACCACTTTATCGGAGTCACATCCTGTGTTCAAAAGGAAAAATGTCTTACTGTTCGGGTCTTTAATATGTCTTCCTTTGAATCAAACATGGTCTCCTCTATCTAACAAACTGTGGTCTTAACAATTAACCGATTTATGAACCAAAATTAATTTTCACTTTGGGCTCTATCACTGGTCCGAACATAAAACTTACCAAACGATGAACGCTTGTCAGTGGGCGTCTGCTTTCATGGACTAGTGTAGTTTCCCTGGACACATTTGATCACCTGCAAAGGCATTTTTGTTTCTTTAATTTAATTTTCAATATTAAGTCATAATGCTCGTTTTTATTATTGTTTTGCATATCTATTTATACGACACATGAACACTTAAATGGTGTTCGTGTGTCGTATGAATAGATATATTCGCGGGAATTAATTGTTGCCACGAATAAATAAAAACGAGCATTTTGTATCTACAAAAATATATGTAATCATACCATATCTAATGTTGAAATTTCGGCTAGTGCTATAAGGAACACTGATTGATAAGGTGGTAACTTCATTTTACGAAATACTTAACGAAATTTTCGTTGATTTTTAGCGGTATAGAGACTTTAAATATTCCCATATTGTGACTATGGTATCTAATGTATCCATTATACTTATTCACCTATGCTATGTCTTGCGACACTATATATTTTCTTTAAGTGAAAAACAGCGATGGCCTAATGTATCAGTGCATATTCAACCGGTAGACGCGATTGCGAAGTTCATATCAAGATCTCAGTCGAGGTGACGAAAAAAACGGTTCGAGATGGCGATTTTCATATCCAATAGTGTTGTTTTCCATTACTACGCCTATAGAATGCCTCACACTAGTCCTCTACCATCACGGTAATTGATGTCACGACGTTTGCTCATTCAATATTATAAGGCCGTCTTCTTCTACGATGTTAGATGCGGGATGAATTGTTGAAGTGAATAACTGTACGCCAAGTTTGCGAATTGGAGCTGCATACATCTGATTTATGGAAAAACACCAACTTCTGTGCATTGACCTTCAACAGGATTGACATTATTTTATTGTTATTTGGTGTGTTTTTTAGTCATGTCTTGTACATTTGATGCGTTTCTCAGTATGTTGATGTGTTTTTCAGAGTTTGGCAAATGTTTCTTTCCATAAACAAAAACTCCACGCCATAATACGGTTTTTCTCCTTCTTGTATAACCTTATATTTAAAATGCCAGTATCCGTGATAACTGCGGACTTATCGAGCGAGGTACCATTTAGCTATAGCGGAAAAGTCGTAAGTGCATGCTTCCGTCAACAATCATGAATGAAAAAGCTCGAGTTACGTTTTAAAAAACATTCTTACAAAAAGTTGTATTGCTTAACAATGATGTCATTATTTGTTCGCAGATTTCGTTAATGTTTTACCCAATCACATTAAGTTTGCATACTGTCAACGCCCAATTGATGTACAAGCTTCCGAGTGGATAGATTGATGTGAGTATTGTTGAGGTTCATGCGTTCAAATATACATACAATTCACATTTAAATCATTGATTGAATAATGTATTTACAACTGTTACCGTTCGTTGTGTTGCTGATAAAACGCATACATGTCTTTAAGTCACGATATTAACGTTTATATAACCTGTATTTGTGTAGAACAGATGTTACTAGAAAACTTTCCAGTTAAAGTTTTATATGAAGCTCAACTGACATGAGAATGAAATGTTTGCGAGCATATATGTGTTCGTGTATCGTATGCCTCGTGTGTGTCTTCCTATGGATTCAATTTTATCTTTACAGTGCAATCAGGTTTATATTGACGCATATTATATTTCTTGTATTGCTTTCCGTAATGTACAGCATATCATTCGTTATGAAATTATATGTTCCTATATCATTTTTATTTGAATAATAACTCGCGCTGAAATAAATGTAGAGATACAACAAAAAACATCTCGTTAAATTGCATTTCTCGCTGTAATATCCCCATGCCATTGGGCTTTCTAAGGGCGTGATAATGCGTGAAGACGGTGTCGAAAAGCTAGGAACACCTCAGTTTGCGACGTTACGGTAATTATTTTGGACGTGTTCAATGTGAATGTTGGTAAACTCTGTTCTTACGGCGTCATTGCTAAACGCATTAGGGTGCCATACAATCAGCAGCAACAATTTGCTTACGCCATAGTCGCAGTAGCTTCGTAGAAGGCATGCAAAAGCAATCTGGACGCCGTCACTACACCGGTGATATATTTTCTGCCCCCCTTCATCTGCAGATCGAATAATTCAACATCGGTGTTATAGCCACATCCTTCATTAGCTTCGGACCTGCTCGGAGCTGTGGGAATATAGCTTTACATTATTACGATCGCTACATTATTACGATCGCCTGCTCGAAGATGTGGGAATCTAGCTTTACATTATCACGATAGCTAGTCGGACCTGCTCGGAATTGTGGGAATATAGCTTTACATTATCACGATCGCTAGACAATAGTGTTGCCGATTGGGCGTTTAGGGTTTTTTCTTCAACCAACACGTTTGGGTTTCAAACTATATTATATTTACGATGTTAATCATAAATATGCATCTTAATATCGTATGCAAAGAATGACACTTTTAATAATAAGTATACATTTCAATTATATGTAAAATTATATGTTCCGACGGTAAGATACCAACAGAATTATTACACAAATACAACTATTAAAACAAAATAAATACAATAATACAACCGACAGACATGAATATAAAAGATGTATAAAATGCATATTTACCTAAATATATTATATTTATGATTTAATATCATAAACAAACAGGTTGACAGCATGAATGATATACAAAGAATGACATTCAAAATAGTCATTCATGCACAAGGATGTGGTTGAGTGAATTAACTCATGCATGACAGGCCAATTAACGTATTAAAATGTTAATAAAACACTTCAACAAATTTGAAGTAGAACTGTATAAAACTGCGTATTACGGACGCGGTGATGTTGCCGACGACCCCTACTTGAAATCAGAGGGAACGTAGTGAAAACGCTACGGACGTGATGACGACTGTGCGGCTAGCCTAGTTGTTGGTACTCTCACTTCTCACTTCGGCGACCCGAGTTAAATCCCCGATACCGGCGCATGTTAGCTTGTTTCGTTGTCACCATATCGGACAGGTGGGATTTTATCCCGCAACTCCGGCTAACCCCAGATCAACATACCAAAGCCGCATTACATATATTTTAGGAAAAACGAAATTGGTGATAATTAAGCTTGCCATTTCATCTATAATTCACATTTCATCCTACATTATGCTAGTCTAGTTATTAGGTTAGAGTGATAGGACCTAACAGCGCCTGGCATCTGAGGACCTTATAATCTTGGAAACAAACACCATACGGACGTTATGAGAAATGTACACGCGAAAAAAACATATTTCAGAACACCGTCGTGATAGTTGACGTTATATTAATTTCTGTAAGAATGCGCTCTTATTATAGCTCGCCGACATTGACATGGCAATCGTAAACTCAAGTTACATCAATTATACGAATGGATTGTTTACTATATTTGCATTCGGGTTTGTTTTTGTACTTTCTACACGAATTAAATCAAATCATAACAGTCCAATTAGCTTTAATCGATAATATCGCTGTCAGTATTAAAAACCTAATTGATATTTAATTTGTTATTTCAATATATTCACGTGAAGACGTCAGTGCCGTGTTAATGGAACCTTTTAACGTTTTTGTAAATTGAAAAAAAAAAAAAAAAAAAAAAACTGTTTCAGATTCGCAAATTGTCGTTGTAAATGTGGTGATTGTGAGGAAACAGTAATACTTAATATTTACCATGCTCCAAAGTATCCATTATATGCATCTTTTGATGATTTAAAAACCTGAAAATTATACAGCTTTGCAACGCAAAACGATTGAATAATTTGGAGAGTTATGTTGTTGTCGTTATATTTTGTGACACTTCGAGGATTGCTTATATAAAGTATAAATACATCACTCATTCTATGAGCAAGGATGGTCGAGTGGTTCAGCGGTTCGAGCCCAGTTGAGGGTTACTTTTTTTTATTCCTTTAATTGTATTCTTTTTTTTACTGGAGCTTTTTATATGCAATGTTTACATTTGTCAATATAAATCATTTCATGACAAACTTCAATATCTGCAAAAATCTGTGAAAACGTCTCTATAATATTTGCGAGGTAAATGACTATCGGCGGATTCCAAAATATTACTGTTTGGCCGTATAAAATACCGAACAATTTAACAGTGATGAAACATAATAACGTCAACGCGCATTGTATTTTTGTACTTTGGCTCAAAGGCGTCACTTCGTCGTTCCCTTAATATAACTCACGTGCGTTTAACTTCACTGAAATTAACCTCTTTTATAAACGATTCATAAAGAAATGATACATGTATACAATAAAGTTGTTTGAAGTAAAGGTATTGACTTCGTATTTGATTGATCGCATAGAAAATGATTGTTAGTTTGAAAATCGCTTTCATAACCGCATATACGCAACCAAGATATATTTCCATCCTTTACAAAGTTAAACACAAGTGAATTGTAATGTGATAGATACATGTACGTCGATCTGTTACGCCACATTTATTGACAAGGTCAATAATCACGATTTATTCCGACGTTTGGTGATTGCGCTGTAATCTATACCATGAATCCCCAGTAATCTACAACTTATGCATTGCAAAAATGACAATGTGTTGCATATTTAGGGGAAACACTTTCCTTGGATCCCCATATGAACAGTATAGACATGGCATTGAAAGAACGTGGGGAACCTGGAATTACCGAGTAAATGACACAGTAGTTGATATTGACATGTTTTATGACATTCTAAGTGAAGAAGATGCACTGAAATTTCCACCTACCACGAGCAGAGACCGTGTGTCCGATGCGACGCAATCCAAAATTGATATAGTAGGTACGCATAAAAGTTTTTTTTCATTTAATAGTTAAGATTAAACAAATCTAGTTTACCAATATAATATATGTTAAGAGTGAAGGAGGTTTGGTTTTAACTGGTGAAAAAGCTGTATATCAGCTTGTATAACATACACTTACTGTTTCTTAGACAAAAGGTGTTGCTTACGCCAACCAAATGCGGCACGTACACAAGTGCCTTGCTGTGCAATTTTGCTTTCGGCTTGAACGATAAGCCGCTCGAAGGCAAAAAGACGCGTGTCTGATATTAATGCATGATGTTGTTACCAAATACTACAACATATTGTCATAAAAGTTAAAGTGTTTGATGTTGTTGCGGTTGTTGATTAAGTATTACTCGAAGCTGTAGTAGTAGAATTAGTGGTTGTAGTATAACGAGAAGTAATAGTAGCATCATAAGTGGCAGCAGTAACATTAGTTATAGAAGTAGCAATAGAATCTGCCGGGACATGAGCCCGGGCAGCTGCGGAAGTGCAAAAGGACAAACACATTAGCAGGAGGAAACAGATGAGTATGATGATAAGGAGCAGCGACAGTTCGAGTTTAACCCATTTATGCCCAGTGGACTCTCCCATCCTTATAAGTTGGATCAATTTATTTCCAAAAGTAGGGGTGTCTGGTATGTTTATTTCTATATTTAGAACAATTCTTACAAAAATTCCTTTAAGCAAACAGCGTAGACCCAGATGAGACGCCGCATTATGCGGCGTCTCATCTGGGTCTACGCTGTTTGCAATGTCCTTTTTTCAGGACGCTAGGTATGAATGGGTTAAGTTATAGTTGATTCATTTCGTTCCTTTTCGTTAACCATATCGCAGACGTATTATTGCTGTTTTGTTTGTGTTGATGTTCTGTTTACGTTCATTGCGTGTTTGTGTTGCTGTTAATATGAGTGTTATTTAATACTTTAATATGGTCATAACCCATAACGGACACCTGCCGTCATAGAAAAATGTAAATGCGCGTATTACGTGCTTATCGATTTAGCGAGTAGCAAGGTTATTTTAGCTAGCTTTGCGAGGATATATTAGATCATTAAATCGCAAGTTACAATTTGTTTTCATATTATTCAGCCAATATGTGTTTGAAGCATTTGAGATCCAGTATCACGGCCAAATGTGGACCTCATATAATAAAAGTCTGCTAATTAAACATAATCAACGCCTGATAATAATCGTAATTAACTTTTATTTCAGGTTAACTATATAACCTACTCTTCTGTAACCTTTCAGGTAATAAAAGCGCAATAATAGTAGGTGATGCGATTCGAGTTTGTATAACGATGTATGATCACCAAGGCAACAAGAAGACAACTGGCGGAGACATTGTTAAGTTGTTTCTTTGTAATAAAAGTGTGGGTTCAACAAGGCGTGGTACAGTGGTAGATAACCACAATGGGACATACAGTGGCGAAGTTGAGGCAGCGTGTAGTGGACAGTCGGAGCTTGTAGCCATGCTGGAATACACCAGAGAGGCTATAAGTGCGATATATCGTGTTAGACGTAAGGTAAAATGCTATTCTAAATCAGTTTTACTATCTATGATTGTCCGTACGAATGATAATTATGTTATGTGACCGAATACACGTACAACTAGTATTATACAATTTATGATGAAGTTTCATAAACATAGCTAAATATATTAAATGACAATATAACACATTAAATCTCATTAAATTTTAGATGGCATCCTTAGAAAAAATATATGCCGTATTTCAAGAAGGAAATAACACCGAGACTACGATCTGTCATCCAAATGTGTATACTTTACGAAAACATTTTAATTATTCACGGGTATGCAACCTGACGTATGAGAACTCTGGAATGCCATGGTTTTGTGGTAAACCCATTAACAAAAACCTTCTATGTGAAGACTGGCATCTGACGTATGCAAGCAATGGGATGCCTCTTATAGCAACAGCTGTGGAACTCAATTTGTTGACAATGTAAGCATGTCTTAACTTTAGTTACCTATTGAGATATTTAAATAATCATCTTAAGTAAAGATATAAGTACATGTATGTTCTTTATTTATTGTATTTTTTGTCGTCTTTTAAGAATCCATTATAATAAAGCGATAAACACATGTGCTATTGTATTGAAAAGTAAAAATACGTGTACTATTGTTTAAACAACTGTCTTTGGTTTAGAGGGAAGGTGAATATAACACAGCGTCTGATGGTACACGTTTCTCCTCATTCTAACGGACGTGACGTTATTTGGGTACCAACGCATCGCAACACACACTTCAATCGCCAACAATCATGGAAACTTAGAAACGCATCGGGATTTGTTTATCAGAAGCAATGGGTTTCATCGATGTGCTCAAGTAAGTTATACAATTTTCGATTAAATAGACACTAGAACAATTATTTGCTATTCTTACAAAAACAGTATTAGATTCGCGATATCTTTCGATTTAAACATACAAACAAACTTACCGTTAGCATGATTTAGTGTGTGCTATGTTATTTTGACAAAACAGAACCTGATTAGAATCTAATTTAACTCATGTATGTTTAACTTCCCTTTACAGTTCTGCAACTCGAACAACTAAATTCAGTCGTTGCGAACCGATCTATTATTGTTATCGGCGACTCTAACGCAAGAGCAATATACCGATCCA
Organism: Dreissena polymorpha; assembly: GCF_020536995.1. NCBI lineage: Eukaryota > Metazoa > Mollusca > Bivalvia > Myida > Dreissenidae > Dreissena > Dreissena polymorpha. The sequence continues at coordinate 26,377,251 of NC_068369.1, read as the reverse complement.
TAGTGTACTCTTTAAAGTGCACGGATCCTGTCGATACTTTGCCCATTAATTATCTGCAGTGGCATAGGCCGACCAAGTGTTGGAACAGTGTCTGGAATTTCACGGCCCAGTGGTTTCCACATGCCCAACCGTTTCTCACTAATCTCTTCCCAGACAGAAAGGCGTATACAACGATTTCGGTAGCTCGTCGCCTAGACAACATCAGGACTGACGAGGACGCCATTGTAATCATTCATATTTATCTTCATCTTTTACTATATCACCACAGCGTTTTCGAAAACAAGATGCAACTGATACGCGCGAGTGTTTCAAGTCTGCTTCAACGAAACAAACGTGCCCAAGTTGTCATACTTGGACCCCTTACGTTAAATACCTATGCTAAATACCCTGACCTGTATGGCTACATATACTCAAATATAATTCATAAGGTGTTTGACGGGTTGCACGATAAGGTGCTATTTCTTAATGCAATGGAAGTGACTGATACATTTTTCAATCAGTTACACCACCCGTCATATGATATTGTTGTTATGTTGTTAAGAATGATCTTTTCCTTTGTGTGACCATGAAATAATTGTATATTCTACTAAATTTCAAAAATAAATGTTTTATTTTTTATTTTTCTCATTAAGCGATAAAACATGTACATTTTTACGCAAACATTAAAGAAACCGAATGTGCGCCAAAACATGCTATATGCTTCTATGCTTATATATCGAAATGGTCAAGGCTTTAATATCATACTTGTCTGTCGGAAACACAACGGGTTAAATCACAAAATTACGACATTTAAGTTGCATATTATATATTGTATATTCACGTCTATCCTAATGGTATTTTTAAAGTCTCTATAACGCTCAAAATCAACGACAATGTCGTAAAGTATTTCGTAAAATAATGTTAACACCTAAACAATCAGTGTTATTTATAGTAATTGCCACAATTTCAACGCTAGATGTGGTATGATTACATAGATTTGTGTAGATACAAAATGCTCGTTTTTTATTTATTTGTGACCACAATAAATTCCATGTTAATTTCCTGCGAATATATCTATTCATACGACACTAGAACACTAAAATGGTACCATGTTAAAACCATAATAAAAACGAGCATTTTGTATGCACTAACATCTATTTTACCAGACCACATCTGGCGTTGAAATTTCGACAATGGCCATAAGGAACAATGATTTTTAATTGTTTAGCTTTATTTTACGAAATATTGTACGAACTTTTCGTTGATTTTGAGTAGTTATGTTACTTTAAACATTCACGCCTCAAGGTCGTAATTATGAATCATTATTTAAACAATTGGTCCTTGTCGTGTCCAATAAAGACATTCAATCAATCAATCACACGACGAGTTTTAAAAACAGGTACAATTCGTGATGCATGTATTTTTACTCAGCATTACATCGTATACGAGTGCATTGTCCTGACAGACATGAGACAACAAACTGGTTTTGCTAGCTGGGGTGTGTGTTTATGTATAGAATTAAACAGTATTCGAAATCAGTTTTAGCGAGCTCGATTACGAATCAACATCAAATTTACATTTATTTTTTGTAACAGTGCACGTTTATATGTATATTGTTAACATATGCTTGTTGATTTTATGGACATGCTCGGATTTAGGTTGTAATTCATATTTTCTGCAAATGGACAAACTGAATTGCTACGGCCGCATGTTTATTACTCGCTCGGGTATTCCTACCAGAGGAAAGTATTTGGGTGTTGTCCGTGAGGGGCTAACATGATTGTGGTGAATATAAATTTAAAAATGTAGTTAATTGAAATAGTAAATTATCTTTCTAGCAAAGTGGTGTAATTGTAAACTGTCATTTTTGGTAGTGAACAAGTCCAGATATATGGCATTTCACCACATATTTTACATACGCATGCATTTATAAACGAATTGCAAATATTACATGCGCATCAATAACGATTGTTAGTTTAGATAAGAAGTGTGTTCTTTGTGTACTTGCTTATAGCATGCAATTTTGATTTCAAACTGCACCTGTAGCCACAATATATGCGTCTCTCTCAAATCCCACAAGATAGCTGTCATTTATGTTTGTTTAAAATTTAGTTAAGACTCGTTCTTTCATATTACTTCTATCAGTTTGCTTGTGTAATGTTAACAATGATGCGATACAGTTCTCATTTCGTTACAGACTACATCGATAAAGTATTTAAACTGTGTTCTGTTCAACCTGTTTCGAGAACCAATGCTTATGTATTACTTATACTCGTTCTTAATATATGTATGAATGAATGTCCGTTTCGAGTTTATATGGCTGATACTTTAATGAAAAAATGTCATTGTTAAACAGTTCATTCGATTTCCTCCATTAATTGAAGTGTTATGCTATATGGGTATATATTTTAAACTTAGGATTTAGGTACAGTAAATGTGGACTCATGCACAATAAGATTGTGTAAAATGAACACGTTTTTAACTAATTATAGTTGTATCCAGTCAGTGTGTACATGTATTTCATTCATTACGCCAATCGTGTAATGAAAAATGGCAATTAGTTCAATCTTCCATTTCTAAGCCTCATTGACTGATTGTACAGTGTTATATTGGTAGAAAGATAAAACATTTACAACAACGCTATTTTTTTGAAAATGACTACCAAAGATACACTCAACGTGTGTATTGCTTTACCGATTCTAACTTAGCGGCAAAGTGGTTAAAATATCTAATGCACAATTTATCATGCGAATAACAAATGAGGTTGGTTCATTTGTACTGAATATTCATATGTTATTTACTGTTTTTCCTGATGTATGGCATGTCATGTATTTTCCCGATTTACAAAGAGCATTGTTCAATTGCCTTACGTAAACGACGAGCGGATGGTCACATAAATTATCTCCTGATTATTTATGAAGATAACCAGGGCCAAAAATAAAGCATGCAGAATACATCTGCCGCTGAAATATAATTACTATATATTCCTCTGTGAACACAGTTTGAATCGTTTGTCATGTTGTTTTTTTCATTTACAGTCTTGAATAAATACATCATGTACTTTTAAAACGCAATTATTTTCGTGTACACATTTTCTTACTTGTAAATATGCTTTGCAACTGAAGAATATTAATTATTTATTTGCAACAAATAGTAATCAATCGACAAAATAAAGGCACAAACACACACAACATAAAAGTTTGTAAGCTGTGATCCATTTACGAAAGCTTTTCTGTAATGTTTACTTTAATATGAACATAGATTGCGCACAATTTATGGACAAAAGCTTTTGTATATGTCTGAACATTTTGGCAAAGCAAAGCGTGTAAATGTTTTATATAAAAATATTTTATTGAAATAAACAACAATTAATCGTTGTTTTTTTAGATTTATTAACCAAAACGGTAACACGTTAGTCTTTGAATATAGCAAAACATTATCTTGTTTTAAATCACTATAATATCAAAGTTGATGTGTTTTATCTTTTATAACAATGCATTTAATTTTCAATTTTAAAAATCTTTATAATAGAAGACAGAAAACGTATTTAAAGAATAAGACTTTCAGAGGAATAATCATTACAAACAATTGAACATTATCAAATCGCGGCAAAAACAGCTTCTTGTAATATAAATACAAATAGAATATGATGTATGACATTAGTCTTCTCGTTTAATCTAATATTAAATGCGGAATTCCGCATTACGGTTTTTGACGAAACATGCATATGTTAAGGTCTGTGGTAAAGGACGTCATTTGCAAATAGTCAGGCAATTTGTATTTTAATATAACAAACGTGCTTTAGTGATCTCAAACAAATGCAGGGATAACATTAAGTGTTTAAGTCGAAAAAAGTACAAAGATAAATTAAGGATTATTTTTAAACTGATGCGTGAACTTGGTAAATGAGACCCTTCTATATACAGCGAAAACTATTTTAATTTCATAAAATATATTACACATGTATATAACACTGCTTAACGGAAGGTTTTCATCTATCGTAATCCCCGTCATGCAATGAGGCTGAAATTATAATCTTTGGATAAAATAAGTGTTGCATTTATAACACAAAGGATGGGTTCTCAATAAGAGCCGGCCGCCGGCCATTTAAATCAGCTTTTGGCCGGTTGGAAATCGCTCAGATTCGAAAAATCGGTAATTGACTTTTTTGCTTGTCTTTTCCGTAATTTTGCTCCTTTTTGATATTAAGAAAAGACGTCGCTGGATTATCTTCCTTAACGCATTACAACAACAACAATGAAAAGGCGCAAATTGGAATCGGTCAAAAAGCATTAAAATACATGACGTTCTTTTCATCAAATGGTGAGTTTTTGTTCCTGATTGCTTGCGTCTGTTTGTGTAAATGCAAATTTGTTGTTGTGAAAGTTTATTTTAATTCAGTTATCTTTCAAACTAGAAGTGTCACGCAAAATGTGCATGGTAGACGATCAGGCCTGTAGGGCCGATATTCGGCCCCATTCCCAATCCAAAATCGAAGTTTTTTCCTTATCAGAATAAAATGTCCCAATTAGAGCCTTGTGCAAAAAAAAACCATCAAAATCGTAAAAATTGACCCTAAAAATCGAGTGCAATAACGTATCCAAAGTCGTATTTATCCGAATAATGATACACTTTATTTGTGAAAAATCGTATTTTTAATGAATTAGGGCAAACCTTTGTTGGAAACTTAATAGAAAATAAGAATTTTATTTAGTTAAAAAAGCTAAAATTAATAAAATGCACAAGAAAATGCTCAAATTTAAGTGCCTGGTTGACCATTAAAATAGCCATAAAATGGCCCAAAATGCAGAAAATCAAGTGCTCAATTTTAAAATTTTCAGGGGGAGCATGCCCCCGGACACCCCTAGAAGGCCTGTTGGTTGCACATTTTGGCCTGTTGGCTAAAAAATTATTGAGAACCTTAATTTACATAACATAACATTTATTCGGCATTAAATAGCATATTGCAAATTTTTTGCCTATACACAGTATGTGTTTGAGATAGCAAAGACATGGTACATGTATTTGAGAAGTACAACACAAAATGATGTATACAAATAGTGGGTAAAACAAAAAAGAAAAAAGGCATGTCAAAATCATTAAAAGGATAGAATCAATAAGTCATTTACATAATGAATATATAATTTTGGTGGTGAATTTCATTTACAAAAAAAAGTTCTCATTGTTTAAATGATCAGATTATATTTTCAATTCTGGATACAATTAAAAATAAAAAAAATGTTCAATTACACAGACTTAGTTAAGAAACATTATTACGTAATACTAATGTTAAAATTACTGTCTCTTTTATGTAAATTTATGATCTAATTGATAATGATAACAAAACAATTACCTTTAGAATATTCTAATTGATTATGATAACAATACAATTACATTTTCAAATTTTGAAATCATACAAAGAAGTGATCTTCTTCATTACAAATAGTCAACATAATATAAAATAATCGCACACGTTGATCACTTTTACTCTATCCAACACAGTCATTCGATTACCTTAATATTTGTAACAGTAGGCAAAAGGAAATAATAATCATAGTTAATACGATTCACTTATTTTTGTATCTGTTTTAATAGACATACAAAAATGAAGGCGTTAACAGCATATATTTTATACTACGTTACATTTGACCTTAGTTTGAGGGCAAAATAAACATATTTTGATAGGTTATTTAGTTCCTTTGTTGATTTTGATGACAATAAAATTTCGAATTTGTTCAATGTTGGCCAATGACGAAAGTATGGTTTTATGTATTGCTGTCTATTTATTTATATAGGGGGCATACTAATAAAAAGTGAAATTCGCTTTCTATAGCATTCACATTGCAGTAAATACACTTCCTATTTTCTTTTGGTATGTTTTCATGACGACCTTTTTCTATGGCTAGATTATGTGCAGAGATTCTGAATTGTGTAAGTGATATTCTAAATTTATTGTTATGAATACATTTTAAATATTTTCCGTTTCAAAGTCATATTTGAAATATCGGTATGCAGCAAGTCTATTTGAGTTGTTTATATTTGAGAACCAAGTATGTTTATATATATATCCCAAATTCGATTTGTTATTATTTTTAGCTCGTATTCGTTTGGGGTATGCGTATTTTGTTGCGTCCATATGGAAGCTAATCCAATGTGTTCGAGTAGTTCTTCAATCTGATAAGCCCAGTTCTTGCCGGCATATGTATTATTACGATCAGCATCGCTCTTTAGCAAATTATAAATAGATTTTGTCAGTATGTTGTTGTTCGGATCAATGATTTTTACCCATTATTTAACTAATGTCAATTGGCGTTTTACATACTTTGGATATCTGCCTAATTTCCCGTAAAGTCCGCCTAGGTTTGTGGATTTTCTGACTTTAAGTATCTTACGAAGAAATTTACAATGTATGCGTTCGATATCTTTTCCTTCATGAAAGCCCCATGTTTCGGCTGCGTAATTTAATTTGGACCCAACTAGACTGTCAAACAGTCTACACATTCCGTCTATAAATAATTCAAGTTGATTAAATACTGTAAACAAAATGTGTATTGCGAATTGTGAATGTTGAGCGATTTTTTTTTCGTACGGTTCCAGTCTCCGTTTTTGTAAAGATTTACCCCTTTATATTTAAATGATTCGACAATATCTAATATTGTGTTATTTTAAGGGGTAGAGCTAGAGTTCAAACTCTTTAAACATACAATGAAATGTAAAACAAGTTTTATTTGGATATTGAAAAGAACATGTAGCAGAATAACAGACTTGTTTTTCGATTGAAATATTTCGTACATTTCTCATTCAACAATGAATTGCGTTTCATAAACATAATAAACGAGCATTATATATAAAAAACTAAGTTCGGTGATACTTTTTAAAAGTGCAATGTCTTACTTAAAGTCATCATCACATTTCACGATGGTATATAAACTGATTGTGCTTTCCTGCGTATGACAGGCTTTTTAATAACTACTAGACAAATAGGAGACACAACTATGTATTGCCTGGAAAAAACAAGTTATACAATTTATAATCAAATAATGTTGTCTGCACATTGTTAAGTTTATGTCTCTGTCACATCTGATAGAACAGAACAATTTATTTAGTAAGTCCAGGCCTATATTACAGAACACAATTACATAATATAATGCAATTTCAAAGTTGTGGCCATAATACATAACACAATAGCATAATATAATACAAATTCAAAGTTGTGTCATATTTTTTTATAGATATAATATCATACTTAAGTGTTTATCGCCTGTAAACATGGAAAAGGTAATACGTTAATTTCCTAAGAGTGTTATCATTATTTGAAGACATGATATTGTAAAAGTCGGTTAATGTCTCTCCAGATGAGTACCACGAATATAAATATATATTCCGTATATTACAATACTTATCACAATGAAAAAAGCGTGGTATTCGCAATCAATTATTTTGATATCACCATTTGAACAATGTGTACATAGACGTGATTCAAATGGTAAGTTTAAATGTCTACCAAGTTCAATATTAAGTTTATGAGTACCATTGCGGAAATTTGCAAAAGCAGTTTTAAATTTTGTTTGGATATTGAGGTAGAGGTATCTATCGGGATCTAGATGTGTATTAAAGTATTTATAATGATAACACCGACTTTTTTAAATCTTGTATCGTGTCATGCCAACTTTGTGTATGACAGTCAATAATCCGTTGTTTAAATATATTAATAAATTATATGTTAGCGTCTATTTCTTGACTTATCCATGCATAACCAAATCCGTATGTAAACAGAAGATTTTTTTGTTTTTTATTGGCCCAATAGTCCCTTCCGTCTAATGATACAAGCATTACATAACAGTTTCTAGGATAACGATTGTTGGGCAGTTGCAGTAATTTGTTTCAATACCTTATACAGTTAGTATAGTACGAAATACACATAGGTAGTCTTCCGCATTCCTCCCATGCAATACAGGTGTTAGTGTTTTTATTTAATTGTTCATATTTTTTACTACAAAAAAATTAACAGATTATATTATATGCTTAAATTCATAACCCTAGACCTGAGCGCCATAACACAATATTGTTGTTATCATCGAGTCAAATATTTTAAACATATGAGTTGGGGTAAAGTAACCAAATGATTTTTGATACGCATATATTGAAAAATAGCTTTTGTGTGCTTGCATGGCAAACATATTAAAGGGACCGTCAACCACGAATGACGAAAAAAGTTCTAAAATGCCGTATTTTTTACAATTATTAGTTTATATTGATTAAATTATCACGACATTTTGACCATGATAAGGAAGGGGTAAACAGGAGCCCCATGTTCTTGGATGTTGTTTTAACCTGTTGTCCTCTAAAATACCAACGTTCGCATTTTTTTTAAGACATCGCCTTTACGAAACACGATGATTTCATTTTTATTTAAATTTACTTCTATTCCAGTACTTTCGTAATATGTATCTATTACATTTAATTGCTGTTGTAACTTTTGAACAGTTTCTGCACAGTTCGCTATATCATCGGCAAACTTTAAACATAATGTATCGGGTATTGGGTTATTAATAAAAAATACCAGATCCACATTTTTCTTTTAAAAGGGCAGATAATTCATCAATAAAAAAATCGAAGAAAGCTGAACTTGTTTTGTCTCCCTGTCTGGTGCCAATGTTGCAGGAGAAGAACTCTGTTGTATATGAATTAGAGAGCATTCCCCCTTTCCTGAGCAATTAATCTTTACACATGACTATAAGTTATTATACATTGACTTTAAAATGTAGAGGAACTTACCATTTAGCCCCTTTTTTTAGAGACATTTAAATAATTCAATGTGATTCATTTTATCAAAAGCCTTTTTTAAATCGACGTATAAACAATTAAACCGGCTCTTTTTTAAGGTAAGATATTTTTTAATCATTGCTTTAAAGGAACCGTCAACCACGAATGACGAAAACAGAAAAGTTCTAAAATACCGTATTGTTTTACAATTATTGGTTTATATTGATTAAAATATCACGACTGGTATATTACATTACTTGAAACAAGTTCATATTTTCAGTATATTCGGTAATAAAATTTCGCTATTATAAATCGATTAGTACATCGCAAAAATAGGTGATATAACGATATACACACTATAAATAAAGCAAGTATATTGATCATTTTATATAAAGTATATACAATTCACTACGCATGCACAATTTGCATTCCTGGGTTTACCACGTGACGACGATGATCAATCTACTTGCGCTATTTATAGTTAACTGGCAGTTACCTTGTACCTGTACCCAGTAAAATGTATTACCGAATATACTGAAAATATGAAAACTTAACAACTTTTTTTCAAGTAATGTTATATATCAGTCGTGATATTTTAATAAATATAAAATAATTATTGTAACAAAATACGGTAATTTAGAACTTCTTTTTTCGTCATTCGTCCCTTGAAATCAAAAAATATTGTCAACTGCTGAATATCCATGGCGTAATCCTGCCTGAGATTCATCGACTTTATTATTCGCTTCTGCCCAATCGTAAAGACGTTTGTTAATTATAGTAGAAAATATTTTGTACCTTGTAATTGAGATACCACGGTAATTTCCGGGATCGGTAAGCCAGATTTATGTATTGGGCATATAACACTAGTTGCCCATGTTCAAATATAGTGTTAAAAAATATGCAAAAATCTGGAGCTATATCATCAACAGTATATTTATAAAATTCGGAACGTATTCCGTCAATTCCGCAGCATTTATTATTTATTAGTTTAGACATTGCGAGAGTGACCTCATAAATTGATATTTGCGTATTAATAACATTAGCGGATGTTTTATGTCGTGGCTGGCTGAAATTTGCTTACATAATCAAAGACGTTGACACTTCATAATAAGTGTGTTTTCTTTACAATACACTATTTTTACATGAAAATAATTCAAACAAAAAACAGTTTAACATTACAATGTTTTATATTTCATTCGATTGAAAATTAAAAAGATCCGAAATTAGTTCATAGTTGAGTATTAAGGATTCAGTCTGTTTTGCTCAGCAGAAGGCTTCATTGAATATGTGTAGCCCAGCTCTTGAGAACACATTCTGAAACATAAAGCAAACTACAAATACATACCATTTACATATCACGTATTACATCTCCCAATAAGCTCACGTGCATGTTACCAAGCGCTAGTTGCAAACACATTATTAAGTACACTTTCATTTTTATTAGTTTTATAGTTTGAAACAAATTGGTACAGTCTGAAATATTTTTGCAATATTGCGCGCAATCAGAAGCTTTTTAAATGCCAGACACGAGCAGATCTTTGAATAACCATGTTAAATTCACTTTAGAAATTTAATAATAACTGATCATAAAATTTATAATTATTTTGACTGAATAGAACTCAATTTAAAATCGGCTTCTTTATATTCACTACTTTATATTGTGACCAAATCATGATGTCGTTTATATAAAAACTATTTTTAAGCAATATCGTTATATTTTATGTAACCAGATGCAATTCAACAATCGAATATTTATATACCAGTCACGTTTCATTCCATTTCTGTACCACATTTTAACAATAGTACAATTAAACGGAAGTTCTGTTTCACTTTTCACTGCCATTGTAGTTACTCAACACATTTATCATTGACAAAAGCAGTAACGTTTTACGGCTGTGTGTGTAAAGCGAGTATACGATTTAAATGTCACCAGTTATTTTTACTCACACATAAACATACTTAATTAATATGAACGTTGAATGTGAAATACGATATATTAACTTTCTTATTACATAATCATTTATATGATATGTGTTTATTTCAATCAAATTCAAAACGACACATTTTACGCCGATACAGACATGTTTACTTGTGTTCATTGCAGACCCACAATCGTGTCTTTTTGTCAACAACTCGGAACAAACTAGTGGAGATTTCCCAATAGTAACTATTTGAATAGAATGACAACTTTTCGCCACTAACTAATTAAGACAGTTTAACATTGTTTCTTAACGAACATATATATCCGCAATAAAGCGTATGTTGACGTTTTATGTTACGAATGAAATGTGATTGCGAAATAGATGATGCGTGGCAAACAATTTCGTGTTGCATAGGTATGTCACAAAACGATACGTATAAGCGGTTAATGCCGCTAATTTCACCCGTATTAATACTGACTAGAAATTCAGTTTCTGCTTAACTGTATCATATAGGCACTGTAGGTTTTATAACATCTTACTAATTACAAAATAATTTAAAATGGCTGTCCAAATTGTTCATTTGTGTATGGTAACGAAAATGTATGACAATATAATGCTAATACTTCTTGCAAATTGCCTTATCCTCCTTTCAGTTCAGAGGGGGTAATCACCTTACAGTCTAGATGGCGAGGTTTATGCCGAGACAGTTATTTTCGCCGTGTTATAACCTTTAATACGTTTGTTTTATTTTAAAATGACGCTCACTTTCAAGCCATACCAGTAAAAAGGTTATACGCGTTTATTTCGTATGAAAATTCGATTTATATCCCGACTTAACTCCCCGAAATGTTCTTGGTGGAGCTGTAATTTGGTCATCCCTCTAAGAAATTGTTCAGCATGTAAGGTCGAGATATAGAGCAAATATTAGTACAAAATAAACGCTAGTAGCTCTCTTGCTGATTTTGCTGGAAAGTTGCGGTATTTAAACAAGAGTGCCAAACTATCACAAGATACGCCCGTTTAAAGGTTTTTGACAACTTGATAACTTAACCATGACCCATTTTTGACTTACATAGACATTAGACACAACTTCTGACCAAATTTGGTGAAAATCGGATGAAAACTACTTTAATTAGAGAGCGGACACCATGCTAAATGCTTGAAATGCACTAAGTGACCTCGTGACCTAGTTTTTGACCAGGTATGAACCATATTTAAACGTGACCTAGATATCTTTTAGACACAACTTCTGACCAAATTTGGTGAAGATCGGATGAAAACTACTTCAATAAGAGAGCGGACACCATGCTGAATCCTAGAAATGCACTAAGTGACCTCGTGACCTTGTTTTTGACCCGGAACGGTCCATATTCGAAGCTGACCTAGATATTGTCTAGATACATCTTCTGACCAAGTTAAGTGAAGATCGGATGAAAACTACTTTAATTAGAGAGCGGACACTGCTGTGGAAGCCGCCGCCCGCCCGCCAAGGGGGTTTTCAACGGGGTATAACAATTAATTAAATTAGTAAAGGGTAAACATAACGAAAAATACCTGCCTCGGCATTGACGTTGCCATCTTGACTATTACTTGATTACTCCCTCTGCAGTTAAAATCTGTATTTTTATGTTACAAATTTTCCTACTAGCATATAGTCTTAAAATCTGCGTAATTTGGAATGAAAGTAAACTGTTTTGTTTGTTGTTAAATTTAAAGTTTTCCTTTTGCAAACAAACCATTTTATTATAATAACTAGTAATGTGATACAAAATTAAAATTGTTAAGCTAGATTTCAAAAGAGAGAATATGTTCCTCACCAAGCGAAACCCTGCTGCTGTGACTTCAGAGAAATGCGTTACATTTCACACCATTTAGACCCTTCGCGTCTGCAACGATAGGTAACTAAATGATCTGATAACAAGAAAAAACCCTCGGGGCATGTATTCACTGGCTTAATTTGCTCTAGAAAGTGACAACCATAAGCTGGCTTATAATAAGGGCTGCCTGCACGAGTCAAGTAAAACCCATACGGTAATTAATTGCGATTTGTTCATTGCCTTTGCGATTTACTGAATACTAGATTGCACATGTTCATCAATGCAAAAAATAAACATTCTAGTAATTCCCTTTGGCTTTAGCCTCCATTTTATGTGTAATTGTAGCATTTAGTATTACCTTGGATGAACAAGTACAGTCTTAATAAACGTTTGCACATTTTGTGTGCTGGTGTAATTGCTTTTTTCGGATGCGCGTACTATTCCTACCAGTATACGTGGTGTACAAGAAAATGTTGTAAATATAGTAAATACTACGCTTACCAACTGTTACCAGCTATCATTCATTTCTTTCAATTGATTTGTATGGACGGATTGATACGTACTGATAACATATTGTGTTAACTGTTCAATCATTGAAGTATAGTATATATTCATTTTGTGCCTAAGTCGACTTTGAAAAGCATTGAATACGGTCATGAGTGATGACCTTTTGATTAAACTCATGAAAGCAGGTATCGGCTGTCAAATGCTCAAATCCAAATATGTAAATGTAAAAATTTAAATAAAGTGGACAAGAACTATGCCATACTCAAAATATTCTATGAATCATTAAGGGTCAAGGAAGGTGACCCATTGTCAACTTCTTTGTTTATTCTGTTTATCAATAATATTTGTTAACATTGCAGTTCTACAAACCTATGTACTAATGACATAGAATAAAAAAAATTATAGAAAATTTCAAAGGGCCATAACTCTGTAAAAAATTATCCGACCAGAACCCGTTGATAATATGCACATCTCCTCTTGGTAGTGAAGCTTCCCATTAAGTTTCATTGAATTCCGGTCATAAGTTTCTGAGAAATAGCCCTGACAAGAATTGCACTATATGTAAAGTTAATGGAAAATTTCAAAAAATTAGAAGGGACATAACTCTGTGAAAAATCATCCGACCGGAACCCACTGATAATATGCACATCTCCTCTTGGTAGTGAAGCTTCCCATAAAGTTTCATTGAATTCCAGTAATTAGTTGCTGAGAAATAGCCCGGACAAAAATTGTGCACGGATGGACAGACAGACAGACAGACGCACACACGGACAGACGAAGCGGCGACTATATGCTCCCCCCAAAATAAATTTTGGGGGAGCATAACAAGGACAATTAATATTACCAGAAAGACAAACGAAATATCAAAATAATGTAGTATTGTATTGTCGTAATTGAAATCATCTGTAGCTGTATTGCACTTATTATGCTCCATTTATGTGCCACTGAAATGCCATTACGTAAAAAGGATTGATATTCACCCCGATAGAGTACGACAGGATATAGTCTTTATGTTGCGTTGTCATTTTCGCGCCTTTTAAAACTTTAAAACTCGACACAAAGCTACCATATATTTGTTGCATTATTGTAAAGCTTTTATTTCGTATGACGCCTGATGGAACCAACTGGCAAATGCACAATCGACAAATATTGGCAAACTGTATGGTGATGTGGTCTCACTGACTTGTGCACATTTAATTCATATAGACATCTATTATGCGTGGTAAAGTCAGTATAGTTTGTAATAAACCACATGTTTTACCGTAAGAGAAGCTTTTCGCATTACTTCGAAATATTGAAAACCGTATACACATTTTAATACAGTATTGCATTGTGATTTTGACCATATAGAACGTCATGCAAATAGTTGTAAAAAACTATTCGGTACAAGAAAAACGTATCACGCTTTATGTTTCATACATGGTTGTTTTCTGACCGAAACAGTATCTAGAAGGTGAACAGATATCATCACCTAATTTTGTTATGTTTTTTGTTTAATCATTTGAAGCCCATCGACGGTTATCGGATTCTGATTGCTTTGAATGATCTCTGACATGTTCACACATGATACGTTAACTAAATTCTTCGTTCATATATGTGACGGTAGGTTCCTGTCGTTAATACATCATATTGTCATGTCACTCCGTCCGTATTTATTGTCCGGGCTATTAAGCTTTAATCAAACTCCATGGCAACTTATCGAAGTAATTATAAGCGAAAAATAACAAGTGTTATAGTTCTCTGAATATTTCGTTTCATTAACGAATGAACAAAAAACTATAATCACGACGTGTTTCGAAGCCATCAATCATAAATAAGGTAGTTTATTTTCATCCTATCACAACTTAAAACGGTCCATTCGTTTCAAAATGTGTTAAGATGGTTCTGTCCTGTTATTGATTAGTCGATTTTTTAATATAAAAAAGGTAATTTATAAGAATAATTTGATCTATTGTGAATGCATCGCCAATTAGATTTGGAGCCAGACATTACATTCCTTGATTCGATATATATTATATATGCATCAGAGGGTTTGACAAATTAAAATAATTAACATTCTCTTTAAGGGGCTTTCACGTTTAGGTAAATTGACAAAATTGAAAACAATACTTGTTGCAGATTCGCAAATTTTCGTTATAGTGATGATATTTGTGCGGAAACAGTCAAACTGAAAATGTACCATGCTAAAAAATAGCCATCTTTTGACGATTTAAGTCATCACTCATGTTGAGAGCGCGGATGGCCGAGTGGTGTAAGCGATAGACTTTTACTCCAGGGGTCACGGGTTCAAGGCCTGTTGAGGGTTACTTTTTTTTCCTTCTTTAACTTCATACTTTTTTTACTGGAGCTTTTTAGATCCAATGTTTGCATTTATCAATATAAAGCCTTCAATAACAAACTTCAATACATGCCAAAATCTGTGAAAAGGCCCCTTTAATTACACAATTTAATGCGAACATTATTAAGTTTTACGAATACAGATATTTCACCGAATGCACATATTAACTTCTCTCGGGAATAACCAGACTTAATTCACATGCGTAAAGTATCGTCCCATATACGCCCACGTGTCAAGATTTGAGCATTTTCCTCGTTTATGTATGTTTCCCGTATACATTGGATCATTAGTAATGATAAATTTGCATTATCGGTATTAATAAATAATCCAATCGGTACACATAACTTAAATACATTTTATTCATTGATGTTAGCAGGAAGCAAAAGAAAGCTTGAAACTCAAAGTATATCCGAACATGTCAATGTGTAGTTGATGTAAACAAAGTCACACCGGAAGCAGTCAATAAACATTTGACGTAACCATGATGACGTGTGAAACAGTTAATATACAGTTGATGTAACTTTTTACATACAGTATAATTGGGCCTAATTAAACCACTACACCTAGACATACTTACCTGATTTACTGTTTTAAATTAAATTAGAGTGTTTTTTCATTTTAAACAAAGTTGTCTTAATGTTGGAATATATCTACTAGACTAACATATAGTCAGAGATATGAATTATAGTGCATGTTTTTTCTTAGCTGTATTGCAATATTCTTTCGTCGCATGCTTGAATCGTGAAAAATGTAGGAAGTCCTTACATTTGTTTACGCTGGTATCATCTCTTATTTGAGTCGATATACTTATACAATATATTTGCATGACTATTGAAAGGTCGATATATAAGTGCACAACGACGACTGTGTTTTTGTGATTTATTCTAGGTAAAGTATCAGGTTTGAGTGGCCTTCAAACCAGTTTAACCTCAATTGCTTTTCAATGACCGCTCATAGGCCGTTTACGATATTGTTTATGTTTAGTTTTGTCAGTAATGTTTTGTCCTTTATTGAAAAATACCAGCTTATGGCTAACATATCTCCTGAATTTGTTTACTGGAGTTTCATTATTCCTGTATTTTAAATTGCACAATAAGTTAAATTGACAAGGTTTTTTCCATAGATCAATGTTTATGAAAAATACAATAATGCCACAAGCGACCATTATTTAAGATTATTTCGTCTAAGTGTTTTAGTGGTTTATTTCTCAAAGTTCAATGAAAAAGGTCTACAATGCATCAGAGTGGGCATAAATCAGCTGTAATAGTGAGCTTTTCAGTTTATAAATGAACTGCACTCATGTCATATCTCGACATCTTTATACAGCACCATGTCATATCATTTTTTCATGAACATGTTGAATGTAAAGTCGAATTTTTCCACCAATACGAATTTTTTTAAGAAACCCTGGCGGATATGTTACATGGGGACATTGGTTAATATAATTGTCGGTGCAAAAACTTTTTCACTGGCATACCTTTAAAGAAATTTGTAAATAAACTGCTAAATATGTGATAAATACCTGCATCGTCGACATTAAATAGCCATATTTCAATAAATCATAAATATTAATAACCAGGATTTTTCTAACATACATGGTAATACATCCTTTGCATACACCAAAATATATTTTAATTCAAAAATACCTTTAAACAATTATAGAACTGGATTTACTTACCCTACCGAAATTCATCGAAATTTATCGGCAACTTCTCCTAGCACATCCAACTTCTCACAGCATATCGGGTTTCCGGGGGGGTGTATCTTAATCATTGATTCAATATGGTAGTATTTCATATATCACTGCATCTAGTCTTCCGTTTACAAAATACGGACAAAACCAGTTTTTACCGGAATGTACACGTTACACCATTTCATAAGAGGTAGTTAACGACGAATGCATGCACTTAAAGTGATATTATGGGCATTTATTTACTGTTGAATTGAGCTGAAAAGAATTAACAGGTCAAAAGAATTTGTGAATATTTCCGCGTGTCAAAAAGTTAGCGAATATAGTAGTTAAAATGTGTTAACTGACCAATTATCTACAACTCATCTTTCTACCAGTTGTTTATAAAATATATATATATATATATATATATATATATATATATATATATATATATATATATATATATATATATATATATATATATATATACTTACCCAGTCCTCTAAGCCGAAATGATCCGTAAAACAGAATTGTGTCTTCGTATGAACGAATCTGCATGAAAACTACATTAAGACTCACATCGTACATCGAATCATATCTGACGTCAGTTGTCAAAACGAAAGTACGGTTGATATTCAAATGGACTATTTTTCTCTTTCCGGGATATTGTTTTAGTATGTTGATGCTGCATTAACATTATATAAGTGTTATATGACGTGAAAACAACAAAAATAAACAACGGTTGCGATAGACACATATATACTGTTAGATCCCAATAATATCACTTTAAGGTAAATTTGCAAAGTTGGACGAGTGCCAAGTCAAGAGGCCCATTTCAGGTGTGCTAGTGTGGAAGTAGATACGTAAAGTGTGCACTGATAATTTGTGGTTTATGAGAAGTTTACCAACAGCCACAAGCTTGTCACCAGCTCCTGTAAATCGTTGCCGGTCTGATAAATGCCATACTTTTGCAACAAGAGCGCCGCATGACGGAGCAATATACGCCCGATTCGTGTGCCATTGGAGATGATACACTGATGATTGATGTATTTGTTTTGGAAATAAGCAAAAAAAAATTTCAAAAATCGCGAAAAAAATAAACCCGATGAAAATATCGCAAAATAAAACTGGATAAAAATATTGCATAAAAATATTGCATGTGTTAATCGGTTGCATGTCTCCAATCAGACCTGACTGATATATAATCTATATACTACCTCTGACCAAGTTTGGTGAATTCAACTTGAACTAGAGCTTTGTCACTGAATGTGACTTATACCCCCATACCACTTTGACGCAGGATAAAAAGTTGTTTAAAAGTTTCGGATGAATACAATTTGAATTAGAGTCCGGACAAAGTGGCGCCGTTGAAAATGCACTAATTGACCCTATGACCTAGTTCTTGACCCGACATGACCCATATTCGAACTTGACCTAGATATCAACTAGATGCAACTACTGACCAAGTTTGGTAAAGATCGGATGAATACAATTTGAATAAGAGTCCGGACAAAGTGGCGCTGTTGAAAATGGACTAATTGACCCTATGACCTAGTTTTTTACCTGGCATGACCCATATTCGAACTTGGCCTAGATATCAACTAGATGCAACTACTGACCAAGTTTGGTGAAGATAAGATTTATACAATTTGAATTAGAGTCCAAACAAAGTAAAATGCACTAATTGACCCTTTGACCTAGTTTTTGACCCAGCATGACCCATATTCGGACTTGACCTAGATATCAACTAGATGCAACTACTGACCAAGTTTGGTGAAGATCGGATGAATACAATTTGAATTAGAGTCCGGACAAAGTGGCGCCGTTGAAAATGCACTAATTGACCCTATGACCTAGTTTTTGACCCGGCATGACCCATATTCGAACTTGGCCTATATATCAACTAGATGCAACTGCTGACCAAGTTTGGTGAAGATCGGATGAATACAATTTGAAATAGAGTCCGGACAAAGTGGCCCCTTTGAAAATGCACTTATTGACCCTATGACCTAGTTTTTGACCCGGCATGACCCATATTCGAACTTGGCCTAGATATCAACTAGATGCAACTGCTGACCAAGTTTGGTGAAGATCGGATGAATACAATTTGAATTAGAGTCCGGACAAAGTGATGCCTTCCGCCCGCCGCCCGCCCGCCGCCCGCCCGCCCGCCAAGGGGTTTCACATAATACGTCCCGTATTTTATACGGGCGTATAAAAACATAATGGCGATGTGTTTTTGACGATGCTGCTTCAGCATCGTCTAAGTTATCATACCATGGAAAAAAAAATTCAATAGCGAGCTATGTAAAAGACCGAGCCAGTCCGATTGAAATAGTGTCGATTTTCTAATCGGCATATCTCGCTGATTAGCATTGGTAACATTCTCCAGCAGAGTTGTCGTTCATGCCTCAACATAGGGTACGACTAAAATGCATATATGACTCATATGGGCGGATATGACTGAAAATTGCGGATATGAACAGATAATGGCTTTTAAAATGTATTTTCCTTTATTTTTGTTATATGAAAATCGTTGTGACAAACATACACGTCGCTAATGTGTAATGTTACGATCGAATGAATTTAAAAGCGTTTTTCATTGGCATTTTAATTTCAGTAACTCCAAATTAATATCCGCGAATATGAACGACCAGTCAGACCACCGCTTTTATTAAATTGCTCTATTTTGAGGCAGTCTTAACATAATTATCACATATTGTGATTTTTTTATTCAACAGTGATTTGTTCATAACAAACCTGCAAACAAAACGCATAAATATTGCCTATATACGTTCATATTCGCACTTTTCGTTCATATCCGCGGATATGAGTCATATACGCATTTTAGACAGACCGCTCAATGTCATACAACAATGGCCGCGCCCATGAGAGAATTTTCACACTCGTGTCAAAACTTTCTTACAGCATACATCGGCTTGTTTTGCTATTTAGAAACTGTCATTTAGGATATATGAGTTATTTATTAACTAAATCTCCGCTAATGTCAACAATGGATTGAATTCGAAGAATACATTCGATGTGAATGCAGGACTTTCTGGATCTTGACAGCTTGACACGGCAAAACTGGTATTTTTAGTTATCAATTTAAGTCACATTTTGCTTTGTAAATTGTATTCGAGCATTTTGCGACTTATTGAATGACTATGATACCCGATATCAACATATCACATGGGATTTGCAGATCACCAAGCTGTCCTGAAAACATTGATTACAAAGTCTTATATAACGGGTTTACATAATTTCTTCTTTCTATTTTAGTACAGTCGATTGGTGTATAGCGGATTTTAGTGAGTAACGGATAGGTTAAAAAATTTTTGCAAAATACTTTTATTTATGTAAAGATTTATAGTGTTTTATGAATTGAATACAAAATGCATATCATTGTTCAGTCGATTCAAGTTTAAGTTGGCGTGTGTCAATGTTCAACTTACAATTGTTTCTTTTTTCGAAAGCAAAACAAGGTCACATTATGTACGCAACGTTTTTGTGACGAAAGGAAAAGTGAAGACGTATCGTTTCCTGAATTTTGCAGATTTTGTTTGGTAAACATTATGTTCATTGATGTAATATTGTAGTATAATGTGTCCTTTCTAAAAGTAAGAATGCTCAGAAACCAAATTGATGCGTACCGCATAAAATAAGCATTAGAGCTGCAACTCGTGATTTAGTGAATAACGGACATGTGGCGACACATATTCGGGAATGTGGGGATTGTCTCAAACTAAATGAAAACTCAACTGAAGTTGTCCAATACACATGTGGGTAGCGCGTGGCTATGATATTTATTAGTAAAAACATCATTTTGAATGAAAAATAATAAAATTATAACGAAAAATCGATTACTCTGAAAACATAGTTTTCACTATCAAATATATATAACAAGGTATTCAACTCAAAACGACCCGAATATAGGGTGCATCGCTTTGAACAGCCATTACTTCATCGTGCAGCGATTTCCATGAACTCGGTCTTATTAAACGCAGACATGAAGTTCCTTTTCTGGAAATGTAAATATCTTGCAATATATTTTACAAATGCTGGGTAAAATTTCAAGAAATAACACGATACACATGTAATCCGATAAAGACCTATGTGATCCGGTAATTGCTGAATCAGTTTACCCTAAAATTTGCGCTGTAAACAAAAAATATTTGTCGGAATTTTAAAACCGCTGGCATGTTTCAATAGGAAAGACATTTGTCTTTCGATGTTTAAAAGTTTAATTACTGAATGCATGGTGTTTACGTTGAAATGAGACTCGAAGTCCTTAGCTATCCGTTATACACCAATCGACTGTATTAAATATCATTAAGTCAAATGAACTGTGTCACAGTAAAAGAGACATTAAGGTAATTGTGGCCAGTTTGGATCCAGATCAGCCTCCAGTCGCTTGAAGGCTGTTTGCGTAAAAGCGGTTTACCATTATTTGCATAAGTCAGATGTTAATTCCGCCACGCCAAATCAATAAATACGCACACTATGAGTTAGCGGTCGATAGTCGCATAATTTGGTATAAATAATAATAATAATAATGTTCAATAAATACGCTCAATATCTATTAGTTAGCGGTCGAAAGTCTGACAATTTGGTATTAATAATAATAATAGTAATGTTCAATGTCATATATCTCTAAAAGCAACAGATGTAAGGCGTCTTCTGATTGGCTAACACTCAAGGGTCAGTAAAGACTGAACGTCGAATTACAATTGTGTACATTGAAGTACAAAAAAATGTACATTTCTCTTTTTACCTACTAGGTCGTGTTGACTTTCGACCCAAATGGTACGCCATAAATGTGTATTCATACTATTGCCTTCGAGGTACTTATCCTATGTTTGAAGGAAAGGGCCAAGAATGTGCGATTGTGGGTCAAGTTCCCCAGGGGTACTACGTCCCCGTACCCACATTTTTTTATCCCGTACCAAAAAATTTTCGTGACCAATTTTTTTTTTCGTATCCAATTTTTTTTTGGTTCCAAAATTTTTTTCGTACCCAAATTTTTTTGTTCCCAATTTTTGTTTCGTACCCAATTATTTTCGTACTCTAATTTTTTTTCGTAACCATATTTTTTTTTGGCATATTTTTTTCGGTCCCAAAATGTGTGTACCAAATTTTTTTTCGTACCCACATACACAATTGTGATGATGTAGATCAACTTAAATTGATGCTTTTATATATCCACCCTCTTCAAAAGCATCGTCACACCAGTACTGTCAGTACTCTGATTAATTGTTTTTTTTTTTCAGCCTTATGAATATGTCTACATTAATCTACCACGTATTTATAACAAAGCATTGATTTAGACTGATGTCAACGAAAGGCCGCCGCACTTTTATTTTAATTGGAAGATTGGAGTAAAATATACAATTCTATGCAGCATGTGACACTACACATAACTTTCAAAATGAACATTAAACTGATTTACTCGACTGCTGGCAGCGTTATTTTAAATAAATATGTGCTTTTTCTTAGTTTATTTTCATACATAATATGAGTACTGCAACATTTCGAATGGAGGAACATGCTGTGTACGTATAACTCATGTTGTAACACAACAAACTATAAACAAAGCTCTTGTTGTTACACAAGAAACTCTTAACAGAGCACATGTTGTAACAACACAGACTCTAAACAGATCAATTATAAGATATAATAATATATCATATTTTATTAAAATTGAATGTTTCAAATTTTTTATTGAAAGGAAGATTTATACAAGTTTTGAAATCACTGTTTTGGTAATAAAATATTTGAAAGGAAATTTAGTAACTTCAAAAGGTTGATGTGTTCTCATTCACGTGTTTAATTCAGGAAGAAAATATCAGACTGTTCGCTATTAGTCATTTGTTCTGAAAATTGGTGATCATGCAAACATTAGCATAAACGCAGTCAACATTATCGTCCTGTTTACTCGTAAACGCGCAATCAACGTTTTAATTTTATTTCACAGTCAACAAAAAACAGGAATAAGCTTGTTTTATTAACACTCGAATTTCTTATTTGTTATATTATATTTGCTATTGCGGACGATAAAGGCGTTTTCCAGTTTGTTTGATTACTCTTCATCACGTGTATTGTTATATATTTTGTATGGGTAAACGTAAATATAAGACTAGGCAGCACACCGCTGGGAGTCAGCTGAGATTTCGATGACAATTTTGATTAAAATTTGACTTCAAACGTGCTGCTTGAAAATGGGTCACTTCAATGAAAAGCTTCCTTTCATTTTGGTGATATGCGGTAAGTTACTACTGATATGGTTAATCGTCTATTATTTTCCTATATTGTTATATTGTTTGGGGAAAATAATTTTTACTTCGTATAATTATGGATAATATTGTAGTTATATTTATATATGATTAAATTAAAAGTTGGTAAATTGTTTTTTGTGTAATCAATTTCTAGCTCAACTGGCCAGAGGCCAGCGGGGCTTATGTCATGGTCCTGTGTCCGTCGTGCATGCGTGCGTCCGTGCGTTAACTTTTTCTTTAAACATCTTCTCCTAAACTACTGGTCCAATTCTGATGAAAATTTTCAGGAATGTTCCTGGGGTGAACAACTTTCAAATTTGTTCAAATTGTGCTCCTGGGGTCAAATTTGACCCTGCCGCGGGGGTCAAAACATTGAAAATATGCTTATATATGCCTATTTTGTGAAAACTTTAGAAATCTTCTTGTCCATAACCATTGGGCCTAGGGCTACCAAATTTGTTATGTAGTGACATCTTATTGTCCTCTACCAAGTTTTTTCAAATTATGCCCCTGGGGTCAAATTTGACCCTGCCCCGGGAAGTCAAAAAATTGAAAATTTGCTTATATAAGGCCTATTTTGTGAAAACTTTAGAAATCTGCTTGTCCATCACCATTGGGCCTAGGGCTACCAAATTTGTTATGTAGTGACATCTTATAGTCCTCTACCAAGTTTCTTCAAATTATGCCCCTGGGGTAAAATTTGACCCTGCCCCGGGAAGTAAAAAAATTGAAAATTTGCTTATATAAGGCCTATTTTGTGAAAACTTTAGAAATCTTCTTGTCCATACCACTGGACCTAGGGCTACCAAATTTGGTATGTAGTGACATCTTATAGTCCTCGACCAAGTTTCTTCAAATTATGCCCATGGGGTCAAATTTGACCCTGCCCTGGGGGGTCAAAAAATTGAAAATTTGCTTATATAAGGCCTTTTTTGTGAAAACTTTAAAAATCTTCTCGTCAATAATCATTGGGCCTAGGGCTACCAAATTTAGTATGTAGTGACATCTTATAGTCCTCGACCAAGTTTCTGCAAATAATGCCCCTGCGGTCAAATTTGACCCTGCCCCTGGGGGTCAAAAAATTGAAAATTTGCTAATATAAGGCCTGTTTTGTGCAAACTTTAAAAATCTTCTTGTCCATAACCGTATAGCATAGGGCTACCAAATTTGGTATGTAATGAAATCTAATAGTCCTCTACCAAGTTTGTTCAAATTAAGCCCCTGGGATCAAATTTGACCGTTCCCCAGGGGTCACAAAATTGAACATATGCTTATATTGGGCCTATTTTGTGCAAATTTTAAAAATCTTCTTGTCCATAACTATTGGGCCTATTTCTACCAAATTCGGTATGTAGTGACATCTTATAGGTCTCTACTTAGTTTGTTCAAATTATGCCCCTTGGGACAAATTTGAGCCTGTCCCGGTGGTCACAAAAATGAACATATGCTTAAATAAGGCCTATTTTGTGCAAGCTTTAAAAATCTTCTTGTTCATAATTATAGAGCCTAGGGCTACTAAATTTGGTATGTAGTGATATCTAATAGTCCTCTACCAAATTTGTTCATGACTCGCAGATGACCCCCTATTGATTTTCAGGTCACTAGGTTAAAGGTCAAGGTCACGGTGACCCGAAATAGTAAAATGGTTTCCGGATGAAAACTCAAGAACGCTTATGCCTAGGATCATGAAACTTCATAGGTACATTGATCATGACTCGCATATGACCACTATTGATTTTAGGTCACTAGGTCAAAGGTCAAGGTCACGGTGACCCGAAATAGTAAAATGGTTTCTGGGTGATAACTCAAAAACGCTTATGCCTAGGATCATGAAACTTCATAGGTACAGTGATCATGACTCGCAGATGACCCTATTGATTTTCAGGTCACTAGGTCAAAGGTCAAGGTCACGGTGACTCAACTTAGAAAAATGGTTTCCGGATGATAACTCAAGAAGGCTTACGCCTAGGATCATGAAACTTAATAGGTACATTGATCATGACTCGCAGATGACCCCTATTGACGTTCAGGTCACTAGGTCAAAGGTCACGGTGACTTTACACAGTAAAATGGTTTCCGGATGATAACTCAAGAAACCTTATACGCCTAGGATCATGAAACTTCATAGGTACATTGATCATGACTCGCAGATGACCCCTGTTGATTTTTAGGTCACTAGGTCAAAGGTCAAGGTCACAGTTCCAAAAAGCGTATTCACACAATGGCTGCCACTACAACTGACAGCCCATATGGGGGCATGCATGTTTTACAAACAGCCCTTGTTATATTTTGAGATGATTCTGTACAAAGAAAGATGCTACTATTGTATTTGTTATAAATGTGTGAAAGGCTCTTAAGAAGGAACCAGAGATTATTAACCCTTTTCCAAACACTAACAGGACTTTACAGGTTTGTAGCTGACGACCTTATAAATCATTGTGATAAAAGGAGAAATTGCTCAAGATGATTTAAGCGTCCAGTGGGACGAGGGATAGAAAGAGAAAGTCTTATGCTTGAGTACATTTCAACCATTGCGCATTGCACGTTTTTTCGCATAAAAACAGTGGAACGATACAGGGCCATCATGATCCTCTTGTTAAATAAACGTGCTGAAGTGACGGTTATAATTCTTCATATTATTGAGTTCAGCAGCTACATCACAAGTTTTAACTCTGTAATATTTGTAAAATGTTTGTATGTCAGGTTGTATATGTTTAATGTATTTATATCCTACCTAGTACCTTCCCTCTTTGATGTACTACAATAGCATTACATTAACATTTATATATAATATTGTCTGTGATAATAAATGCATTATTAAGTTTGTTTGTCTTAACATTATTTTAACAGTCTTCTTAACATGTTTTATTTGTATGAATTACATGTACTTGTAAGTCGGTTTAAAAAGCTCATTAGAGCTTATGTTACTTGTTTGTGCATCCGACTTTGTAAATAAAATTTACTTGACTTGAGATAGTGGGATACTGCAATTTACAGCGCAGTTATGAATTTATGTTTTGTATAGCTCTGATTGTTCCTGCAACACCATGCTGTGTGTCGAGTTCAACCATTGTGAACTTACGCAATGGGACAGTGACAGATGGTGGGGTAGGCGAAGTTATCAATAAACCAGAAGGAACGCCTTCGTCCGCAACTCCGTGCAACCTCAGAGCACTAATCAAAGTTAGAATACATGATATTGTTCAATAACAACCATAAATAGCATTTCGGTATTGTTTAAGTATATGTGTAATGTTTTTGCAATGTATGCATTTCACACATAATATTTAACCTTTTATAATCGCATTTTCAAAATACATCAAAAGAGACTACATATTTCGTTCTTAATCGGACGGTTTTGTCTTTAAAATATTATTTTGCTTTTAAATACTGACATTTAACATTTCTAGACGTGCTAATAGAAATGTATAAGCTCTCAATACAGGTAACCTTTGACAAGTTGCCCTCGTGCATTACCGGGTGTGCGAGCTATCCTCTTTGTGGAAGACGAATGTTGAGAATTGACCTTGACCTTAGTTCCGGTAGTCGCTCAGGTTTCATGTTCAATATTGGAGACAGTGTCAGCAACGATGGTTACAGTACGTGGTATTATTGCTATGATTATTTAACATGTGTCTATTAGTCTATATTAGTGACGATTGTATTGTATTTGATGTAAGCAACTCGCGCGCTTGTAACAGTTTTATTTCAAAGCCCAAAACTAAAACTTTGTGTTTGTTCCAGATTAATTGATGATTGCTTTTGACACAAATGCTAGTTGTAGTATATTTTCGTTCCTTTTAATATTTAACCGGTAAATGATCTCATGTTGTGCACGACAGATATTTACCGACGACCTTTATTTACAAACAAACGATATCTTATGTTATGTAGTTATAATATACTATATTTCAATGCAGGTTTCATTTAAATATTTTATGTGCATTTTGTTTTTCTTTGGGTTTCTTCGACGTCTATATATTTTAAGTATCAGTTTGATAATATGAAATCAGGTCCATTTGTTTCAAACTTTCTTATAGGGGGAGACTATAATGACCAGTTTCATGATTCTGAAATCGACTCCATCCCACCAAACGTCTACGTCAGACCGAGTGACGTATGTCCAAACCAACCGCTCCTCGCCACGTACACCGACGCCGTGAAATCAGGATCGGTAAGTCGCGTGACGTTGTTCATCAGCAACGGGCACGTACGAATCACAAACAGCAACGGTCTCAACCAGAAGTTATGTGACCAATGCCTGTTTGCTCTGAACGGACAGGCCGATCCGAGTTATGGTGGAGCGAATGAGGACATCTACATTGCTCTCAACCGGGTGATTACCGGCAGATCGGACCGCTACGGAGTCGGCGTCTGCTCTGCTAAGCTGTCATGGGTGTGTCCTGAGTTTTTTTGAAGCCGTTTCGTTGAAGAGAGCACGCTACCGATGCTAACAATGTTTACTGTTTTTCTTTGCTAACAATACTAGTGTACCGAATTTCCTTGCATTTTGATTTTTTAGTATGTATGAATTGTTTCCAAACTGTTTAAAAAAGCACGAATTTAAACTTAAAATGCTTCCAGATACTAAGGATGTAGAAAGTTTGCTATTTCCGTCATTTTTAAGAAACTGCGTTTGCATTCGCGACTGTGTTTAAAACGAATTGCAAATATAACTACACAATCTGATTCATAAAACCAAAAGTTTCAGTATAATTTATTAGTTATGAAAACAATTGCATTTCATGCTGCCAACTGTACAACAAATGCTCTTTATACAAAAGAAGGCCGTGTCCATACAGTTTGTAGCTCATGTAATTTACATATGACAACAAATGAAGATAGTATGGCTCAAATATTAAGTTTTGTAATAAACTATGTAATATTAACAACTCAGACTGAGACATAATTCGATCGGGCAATTTCATGTTTTGGTTTCATAATGATGCCGATGGAGGGAACCGACATTATTGAAGCCAAATAGTATGCAGTGTATTTTGAATAGGATATACCTTTGTACTGCCGCAATGCAGTAAGATTAACCCGTTAACAAAGACAACACACGCAAGTCGCTTTGGTAGTGTATTTCCACGTCATAAAGGTTAAAAAGCTACAACAGAAATAAAAGAGACATTCAATGACCTGAATATATCATAAGATGTACTTAATGTTTCACCATAACATCATTATCATCGTGAAAATAAGACACATGTAATTCGCCTAACGTTTTAAGTGACCCATATGGCCTTCCGTAGTTTTAGCATACGAACAAATGGAACTGGCCTATTGTGAATCAATTTCCAAAATAACAGCATAGAAAATGTACGAAATCAATGCCACAACAATACACATATTGTAAAATGCACTTACATCGTGAGGGAGAAGCAGTTTGAACAAATTTCGTTGACTTTAACAACCCGGGAAAAACTGTGTTTATAATGACAATATTACTACTAAGGGACACAACTTCTCAATTAGAATGCACACAAACTACGCCGAACAATAAAACCACAAAGCGTATGCAGCACAACCTTTGACCTTAAGAGAAGACATAAACAGTCCACTCCCGTTATCTCGAAGTCGGCGGGAACAAGAAAAAATGTCGAGATAACGAGAGTTCGAGATATCCAATTAGGCGTTTTCAAAGAAAAAATGAGACGAAAATTTACCTTGTTTTTAACATCTAAATACCTGCTAAGTGGTCTAACTAAAGCCGTCACCGTGTGGCATAATACTCTCTACCTGATATATACGCGTTTTTACGAGGCACGATTAATTTTGCTATTTAAATGCTTATAATGACGTTTTAAGTATTACAGAATTGCATGAACACATGCGTTTATAATTTCTCTAAACTGTCGAGTAAACATCAGGTAATATTGCTATTTAAAGTTACGATGCAACTGACGTCCAATCAAGACGAGGGTTTTCCATCTGAACATGCGTAAATCATATTCTTTCAAGTTACCCATGACAATTACTGTTGTTTCAATGATAGAACAGCATTCTGTTCTTCTTCTTCATTATTTTTTATCGAGTGCACCATATGGCCATCGCCCCCAGAAAGACGTGTTAGTTGGTTACGGGGGATAGTGCAAGATACAGGAGACACCCCGTTCCAGAGGTGACCCTGGGTCTTTTAGTGCCCGGTGTATAGCACCTAGTAGACTGCACCTCGGTTTAACGTCTCATGCGAAAGACGAGTTAGTAGGTTAGGTGCAGCGGGGGATCGAACCAGCGATCTCTGGATTGTGAAGCCAGTGTGTTACCACTAGACCACGGATCCGCTACCACAGCATTCTGTAAATTTGCGACGGTTTATATACATAAAAATATAACTCAATGCATTTGGAATGTTGTTTGTAAAAACAATTAGTCTTTCGGCCTTTCGGCAGGCTGTGTATTAATTGCAGTTAATTGATGTTAAAGTGACAGGCCTTACTCAAGTGTTAATGACAACACACACGTGTGATCATTGATGCAATTGACGGATCAATTTCCTACCGCACAGTATCGGGAGCAGCCGGGCGAAACGGGACGGCGAAGTATCAAAGAAAAAATGTCTCACCTTTTGCCGACACTGGGGCAGTTATTCGCACTTCGAGATAAACCACAGTAAATACATGTAAAATCGGGACTAGGGACACAATTTTATATTGACATATCGAATTATTCGACATAACGAAAATCGAGATAAGCGATGTTTATTTATATAGATAAAGAAGGAAAAAAATGGGACATTGAGCTTACTTCGACATATTGAGAATATCGAGATATCCGATGTCGAGATAACGAGAGTGGAATGTATACTCGTTTTTCTTACTTTGGTAGTCTCGGTTTGTACATTCAACAACTACGTAATGTACAGTCGTTACAGTCATCCTTGAATGTCAGGCCACTCTGGAGATTAATTCCTTGAAAATGGCACGCTTTCTCTGACATTATCAGAAATCATAGTGTATAACTAGTTTTCAAAAGTAAACTGTTATAAAGTTAGCATGATTGATTCATCGGATACCTCCTTTCCGAACGATCGTGTTCGTTCGACGATCATAAGGAAACTTCCACAATTTACAGACCAAAACAGCACTGTCTCTCAAAAAAGTCAAATTATTTGACAATGCTCTTCTTAGAAACAAAGGTAGTTCCCATAGTGCTTGAAGATAAAATGATATTTGCTTATATAAAGGTGATGGTTTCGTTCAAATATTTTGGATGTTTGCTCAAGATATCTATTGTTGATAACTGAGCCATAAGTACCACTCAATCGCCCATTTTCCTGTTCTTGTTTTACAACATTGACGACGGAGGGATTGATAATATTAAAGCAAAACAAAACCCAGTGTGTTTGAGATTGAATTTAACATTTGCCTTAAGAGAAGGCATGTGCACTAGTCCTCCTTATACGGGCAATCGGGTTTCGAACAATGAACACTTCCATCCGAACATTTAAAGTCCTTACAGTCGTCCTTGAATGTCTGTTCACTTCGGTAGGTAATTCAATAGTATCGACACAGTTTCGTAGAATATGCTATAAGAATATACAGTTATGAAGAAGTTTTCAGTTAAAAACCGTTATTATTTAAAGCGTAAATGACCTATCGGATACCTTTTGCTGCACACCGATCGAAATGAAAATTTCCCTAATTTATATACCATATAAGCACTTTTCATAAAGCAAATTGAATAGGAAATGCCCTATTTACAAACGAAGGAAGATTCCACAGTGTTTTCTGTTGCATTTGTTGTGGCTGACCTGCTGGAGTGTGGCGTGTGACCTACCGGAAGCGCGGGAAGGAGCATGCGCAGACAGAATAGATGCCGAACAAATAGAGACGATTGTTGAAATTAGCTGTTACATTATAATCATTAATGTGTTGTTATATCTTGATCAGTGTGTGTAATTAGTACGCGGAAAGTGAAATCACAGTATTTACAACACATTTTTATATGACAAGAATTGCACGATTTAATGGTTGAATATGAATATTAAGGATTTTTTAACGAACGATGTAATGTGAACAAATGTACAGAGTTGTAAATTCAACAGCTCCATCACTTCATTTAAAGTCGACAGATTCGTCCTTGAATGCCTGTTCACTTTGATAGGTAATTCCCTTGCACTGACTAAGTTTCTTTGAAATATATTATCAGAATATACAGAATATAAGCAACAGTAATCAATTGTAACTTGATTGAATTATCGGATACCACTTTGTGATAAATCTTGCCCGCACATCGATTTAAATGAAAACCTCCATATTTAAACACTGCTTTTCATAAAGCAAAATGTACAGTAAATCCCCTTCTTTCATACAAATGAAGTGCACATAGTAACTGTAGCTCAAATGTGATTTACTTATGACAATAATTCCAAGATGAAATGGCTGTGTCCGAATGTTTTGTGTTTTTTAACAATGTAATGCTGTACTTACTATGACACATATTTGTTTCACATTATACGTCTCCGTACCAGCATGTGCAATCGTCAAAGTCTCTAAATGGCTGACTGTTCCTGTTCTCGATTCTCTCATATAGGCATGGTGTCTCTAATAAATTATATTCATGTTTTAAGCATTTGTATATGTAATGCGTTTGCATTCTGAACCGTTACTCGCTTCCGAACTTCGGATATTAAGAACCAACTTGATTGGAACATTTGTGATGATCTCCCTTTAAAGCCTCTATAACGCTCAAAATCAACGAAAATTTCGTAAAGTATTTCGTGAAATAAAGTTAACACCTAAACAATCAGTGTTCTTTATAGCAAGACACACAATTTCAACGCTAATTATGGTATGATTACATAGATTTTTGTACATGAAAATGCTCGTTTTTATTTATTTGTTACACAATAACTTCCATTTTAAAGCCGATCGAGTTGATTTTTCTCACAACAATTTGGTTCTCTCAACTGGCCAGAATTGATCAGTATTCGTCAGATACATTCTAAAGCTTAGCTCTTCCATACTGATTTTCGAAAAAATTGTGCCAAAAAATGCCAATAGCATCAAAAATACGAAACCTAATCGTACATTTATATGAAGTGAAAACAACAAAAATAAACAACGGTTGCGAAAGACACCTATAAACATAGCATACCTTGTTAGATGCGCATAATATCACAACGAATACCGATTTTGGTATTCGAATATTCGGTCATCCTTCCGAACGCATATTAGGATATTCGGTCAACATCTGTTGGAAAAAAATCAACAAAATTAACTTTGTTTACCGTACCATTACTCTATGAATTCTACTTTCGTTTTTACCGAAAGTTCACCGGCAGTAACTAAATATTGTCACAGCGTTGCCGTCGCTAATGCGAAGTTGATTAATTTTTATAAGATGTTGATCAAATAGTCGTGAATATTTGTTTAAAAGCTTGATCGAACAAAGGAATCGTTTTTTTTTTGTTCATTAAAAGGGAGATGGGTAGGGGAATCGGCGAATTGAAAGGTAGGTGGGTTCATTCTTGCGGGAATTGAACGGTAATAGCCACGTCTAGCTTTCAGTGTTAATAACGTCAAAAAATTTAATACTTTCATATAAATTTAATAATTTTGGGTGACTTTTGTTTATTTTGATATTGAGACTGTTTATAGCTAGATGTAATTGTTAAAATTGAACGATAAAAACTGTTTTTAAACTTTTAATATTGTACATATTGGGAGAAATACCAAAAACATTTCTTAAAGTAAGAACCTGATTGAATATTGAGTAATTAATTAAAGTTTGGACCTTACGATACGCAAATACTCATGAGAGGTTGAGTAAATTATTTCGGTCAATCAAAAATCTTTTGCATAAGTTCTTATTTGTTTTTACACCAAGTCGGCTTTTTCTTTACTCATTTAATCCTTGATCATTTTAAATGTACTTCGAGTCATTAGATCAAGTGCGAGTCTGTGTTTTGATTGCCGATGCGATTTGAACCTATCATAATTTTGACACAAAGTGACTGTCTTTGGTCAATTAAAGTTTCCTAAAGGTTTGCAATTAGCGGGATTGATGACAGGTGTACTGTCATCACCATAGCGACGCATAATCGCGACTACCGGAATAAACACTATGGGATGAGGAACAACTATTTTTAACAATGTAAATTTCACGAATAAAAAGTCTTTGAAATTACTCGATTTTTTATTTTTCCTTCTTCCGAATATTCGATTCGGAAAATACAATTCGAATATTCGGTGTGGGACCGAATATTCGGATGTTCGTTGACATCCCTACCTTAATGTGATAGTATGGGCATTTGAACAAATCTGCACTAAAACTTTATTTAGGTTCACATCGTACATGCATGATCAGTTGTCAAAAAAAAATAAGGGTTGATATCCAAATGCATTATTTTTCTCTTTCCGGGATAATGTTTTTAATGTTTTAGTATGTTGATGCTTCATTAACAAATATAAGTGTATATGAAGTGAACACACCAAAAATAAACAACGGTTGCGATAGACACCTATGAACTGCTAGATGCAGATAATATCACTTTAAAGTAACATTACTACTCAAAATCAACGAACATTTTGGACAATATTTCGTATAATAAAGCTAAATAATTAAACATTATTGTTCCTTATGGCAATTGCCGAAATTTCAACGCAAGATGTGGTCTGGTAAAATAGATGTTTGTGGATACAAAAATGTTCGTTTTTATTATGGGTTTAACATGGTACCATCTTAGTGTTCGTGTGTCGTATGAATATATATATTCGCAGGAAATAAGCATAGAATATTGCGTCCACAAATAAATAAAAACGAGCATTTTGTATCTACAAAAATCTATGTAATCATACCACATCTAGCGTTGAAATTCTGGCTATTGCTATAAGGAACACTGCTTGTTTAGGTTTTAATGATATTGTACGAAGTACTTTACGAAATGTTCGTTGATTTTGAGCGTTATATAGAGACTTTAAGGAAGTCTTTCTCATGCCGTTTAATTTGAATTGTACTCCTATTAGTTTTATGTTTATTAAGTCTGTGATTAAATCTTTGCAATTTGGTTGGCCTTTAAAGCAGTTTAAAGCGGTCACCCCTTGTGGCAGCTGAGCTTACCTTATGTATGGCGTTGTGCGCGATGTCTTCTTTTGTAAAGACAAGTGTTAAAACATAATATATGGTGACACGATATTATCTCATGATGATGTTTCTGAAGTGCAATTATTCCTTTATTTAGATCGTTTCGAACAATTCTTACATCGCAATAAACTCAACTTCGTATATTCCAAATTGTGTAACAACAATAATACAGAAACACTGAACGATGCTTTTTATAGTGTGCGTACGTATAAAAATTAAGCATGCACGTTCAAACATTTCGTTCTTACGACACACGGATCACCATTTATATCCCAACAAAAATACTAAAATTAAAACAGTTATCTGAGATATTAGCCGCATATTCCCGTAACAAATTTATTCGTATATGTATTATGTATGCATCATACATTTCAATATAGTATAAGACCTTAACAAACGGTTTGAATTGTGTTATGTATTCTGGCTTGGATATTATAACTGATTCCAGAGTATGTTGGCTTATGTTGGCTACATTATTTCAAATTAAAACATTTTTATATTAAACAAAACAAATTAAAGTTTCCAAAACATCTGATGCCTGTCTGTCGTTTCTCTCAGTGCAGCAACATTTCTTATAATGGAAACAAATGGCTTCTGGCTTGATTCTGTTGATACCCAGCGGCTTATGAAGAGTCATTAACATTGCTGTTTACGACCATAGTATGAAAAGGTTGCGATAAATCAGGTCAATGTCTCCAGCGTGGTTTATAATTGGTTTTATTTCACAGCAATATGCTACACTTTATTGGGTGTTATAAGAGTGTGTTTTTGGTGGTCATAAATATTTTTAAATGCAAGATGTGAATTGTATTAGGATTTATTGCTGTTTTGTAATGCAAACTGTTGAAGTCTTGACCGACCATTATTCGTTATAAATTCGTATTATTTTCTTATTTTCTGCCTTATAAAATTTCAGATTTATTTAAAGGGTGTTGCTGCAGTTTTGCTGATTTTTTTCCATCTAATAACTTTTGCTCAAAATTTTTATTCAAGTACTACATACAAATACTATATGAAAAATGAAATAAAAACATAGGGTCACCGGCCTTGTTTTGATTTTATTTACCATTATATAACATGTACTTTTTCATTAAAACTAAAAAATCTCTAATTGCATAAAAATGATTAATAACCTATGAAATTGGCAACATGTACATATTATATAAGCTAATATCTATCATATACCATTTAATTAAACCACACAAAAAATGGAGAACACAAGTTAAATTTGAAATAATTTAGTTTTTATAATTTTTATGTCACCCAAAAAAACATCAATTTTTTACTATTTTAACCACAAAAATGGAATTTAAAAAGTTCTATCTTATAACTTTTTGCGAAACTGCTCAAATATGTTCATCTACGTATTGTTATCATAAAACAAAAATAAAAAAGGGGGTCCCAGTACTTTTAACAGAGATTTTTTTGTTTAACTATCCCTACCGTCTGTGTCAAATTTCATACAATACAACAATTAGGCGAAACCCAAGTACCGGTACATAGACTGTTAGAGATATGCAAAAAAAAATCTATTGTTTACAATCTTAATTGGGATCACAACGATTTACTAAAATACAACAACACTTATACAATATTTAATCACAAACATAAGACCATACAGTATCAAACTCGACCTTAATCATCAATAACAGGGACTTGTTGACAGATTTCGGCATGTTTTAAAGTTTCTGATTAAATGCTTTAAATTGATTAATGTTAACAACAGGACTAAAGAGCTCAAGAAAAAAAACAAGAATTAAATAAAAGAAAGAAAAAAAGAATTTAAAAAAGTTAACCGCATCTGGGATCGAACCACTGAGTACCTATTATGAACCTACTCGGTCATTAATTTGTGATGATTCTGATAACAAAACTATTGGGTTGTGATAATAGCATCGGTGTTGCTATAAATATATCCTCGGTTAAATAAACAGCCGCAACCCCCCTTAAAATATAGTTTTGAAGAATGCGACTCCATCGCTTACCAATGTGAATTATTAAAACGAAACGATCATACATAACAGTTAATGTTACTAATTCATTAATTTTTACGTGTAAATACATTCTTCCACCGTAGATCCTCGACAGCGTTACAGTTTAAGGCGATGAAGTTCGTATTCTTCTTTCAAAAAACACCTTTGCACTTCAATTATGTAAGCGCAAGCTTTTTACCTGTTACTGTCTATATTTTAATGTATGCCTTGTTTCTACTGGCATACAGAAAGTTAAAACAAGACGATCATAGTCGCTTTGCCGATTTGTACAATCAGTTGATTAGTTAACAAAATACTTTAGAAATTCACGGCAAACATTTTATTTCGGGGAGTAAGAAGATCAAAATGACGACTTCCACAAAAAATTGCTGCCAACATCAACAATTTTACAACGGCGGTAACAATTAACGATTATTGCAACTAATAGATCATGTAATTAACTATTGAACAAGGCATTTAATAAACTTTCCAAAGGTGAATTTGATGTTCATCTAAACTTTGGGATTTCAAAGAACAGATCGAAGCAATTTGCTTAATCGCATTTAAATTTAAATGTAGACTGCGCGAAAAGATATATCTTTATATGCAAATTCTAACACGGCACGTGACTTGTTTTCTAAAGACAAAGAAGGAAATCAAGCGTGGGTTATTCTGCAATAACTTATGGGCGGAGCTTATACACTGAAAGCACGCGCTGTAGCAAAACAAAACATGCCGATACATTTTTCACCAGCGTAATAATCCGGTATTTTATGAATGAAAGTCACGTGACAAAAGGCGGCCCTGACAAAATACTACGCTATGAACAGAAATGCGTAAAATTGACCCAATTTCCCACGGTGTTTGTCTGCTGCTTCGATACTAAAATGGCTGAAGTTCGAATCGGAGCAATGTGCTCTTATCGCGGATTTTCTTGTAGATGTAACACTCTGGCGTTAATTTAAAGTGTACAATGAAAACATGTTAGTTTACGCAAGTAGTTGTTTTTCTTATTTAACCAAACGTGACAAATGAAATGGGTTTTTTTCCATCCAGTTTGGCTGTTATTGAGGGCGGAGATCTGATCGACAGAACAGCCGAAAGCTATTTTTATGGGCGGAGCTTCACATAAAAAAGTATGCAAGAAAAATAAGATACATTCTATAAATCTTTCGTAAATATCGTGTTAGAATCGAAATAATTCGTGTACGTTATAGTTTGTTGTCGAATAACCCACGGCCGGAAGTTTAGATGCGTGGTTTCAAATCACTCGTGCTTCGCACTCGTGATTTAATCCCTACGCATCTAAACTTCCGGCCGTGGGTTATTCGACAACAAACTATAACGTACACGAATTATTTCTTAAACACCATAAAGCTCAATGTTTTTTTACTAGCGGTGGGTTTCCAAATTGCAATGCATATATATACACACGCATATATATATATATATATATATATATATATATATATATATATATATATATATATATATATATATATATATATATATATATATATATATATATGTGTATTAATTCACACACACACACAAATATATATATATATAATTTTATTTTTATTAATATATTTTACTTGTTTTAATTTTTTCTGTCACTGTTAGGTGTATTCATAGCTGTATGCACACTTTGTTAATATACGGTCACAAAACGAATAAAAGTCTGATCACTTTATTTTTACAAATTTTCATTATAGTGTGATAAAAACAAATGCTTACATACGAGATTGGTTCAGGAGTGCTGATGGTTATCGAGTCGGCTTTGGTTTGCTGTTATGTTATGAATGCCATTCCCGAATAGGGCCGTTTTAACGAGTTTGAACTACAAGATTGAGTTAATTTAGGTTGGCTTGTACGGTTATGATCGACATCTTATACGCTCTCATTTAAGTGCAAATTGTAATTATTGTATGGAAAAAAGGTTTAAGTAGATTAACGAAAACTGTATATAGACGTTGTACACTTTTCCTGTATAAAGTCATCAATTGTATTACGTTTTATCGCATGTTTTTAATACGCTCATGATTATAAAGCAGCCCGTGAATGCAAATATTCGAATGGACCGAATTATATTAAAGTGATATTATGGGCATCTAACAGTTTATAGGTGTCTATCGCAACCGTTGTTTATTTTTGGTGTTTTCACTTCATATACACTTATATTTGTTAATGCAGCATCAATATACTAAAACAATATCCCGGAAAAAGAAAAATAATGCATTTGAATATCAACCGTACTTTCGTTTAAATTTAGTTTTAGTACTGATTCGTTCATACGACACAAAGGCACTATTTTGATTTACGGATCATTTCGGCTTAGAGGACTGGGTGGGTCACGTAAACATATTGAATATAACATATATTTTTATAAACAACTGGTAGCAAAATGAGTTGCGGATAATTGGTCAATAAGTTCAAATTGTATTGCTGATCCTTCCAAACGTTATATAAAATGATTACATTTGTTGAAAGTTAGATTCTCGTGCGTATTCAAAATTTAAATATGTAAGTGAGGAAATAAGTTTTTATTATTTAAATTCATATTCGTATTGTACATTCAAAACTGATTTAAAATGAAAGGATTTTTACAAATTGCTCATTGTGACTTTATATCATTCACAACAAATGTAATATAAATGCTATCAGCATGTATTAGCGTGTATTGTCATGTCTTGTTTCCCATTATAACAAAATCAAAACAATAGTTTAATAATAATCTTTGCGCTACTCTGTCTGCCCATAATTCAGGCCGCCCATGTCCTGAGCGGAGTATAAATGATGAGGTATGGGCTGTATGAAACATCATAAAATGACAACGTGCTTTAAATAGAAAATGATTAGATAATACAGTTTAAGTCTGTATTTAAATTGACACATGATTTACAGATGTAAAACATTATTATTACAAATAAATGTTGATATTACATTCATAACACCAATCTTTTTTTAATTATGGTTTTATTAATTCCGACTTGAATGTAGTAAGTATTCGACCTCGAACAAAAGACAAAAAATGCAGATATCAGGAAAATCTTTCATCTGTCTGTTTTTTTTTCTCGCGGGGCATCAGAATTTCTTACAACCATACACATGGCTTATTGTAAAATAGTACCATGCTCTGTGTCAAGAATCATTAAAAATGATGTGTATTATAATAGAGTTTACAGATTTCTATAAATCAGGCAAATGTCGCCAGTTCAAACTCGGTTTGTGTCACAGCACCTATATCAATTGTGTTTCTTTAATGTCCAATTTTATGTGGTTTCTGCAAGTCGGAAAACACATTTTGTGTGTATTTTATAATAGTTTTCGTATTTAAGATTCCTCGCATAAGTATTTATTTTTTAATGAAATATCGAATATTATTCAGAATTTCCAATATTTTCCTCAGTACTTTACGTTTCAAATTTATTTATAATATAGCCATGATGCATGCGATTATACTGTTCGTCATAGTAAATAATCGAAATCGAAATGACGATACACAAAATTAATACTCCATTGACTGTTACAAGTATAAAAAAAACTCTTTAAACACAATATAACTATTTAAGAAAAATAAATTGCTACAAAATGTATAATACAATACAATATATTGATTAAACCCATATACGTAAATGAGTTAATTCCAGCGGATAGTGAGTGACAAGTAATAAATATACATTGCACGCTGAACAACACTAGTAACGAATGACTCAACTATATGAGCGTTATTTTTCATTAACTTTGAAAAATTACACAAACTATAATTCCTCATTTTTTTTTATTTTTTTTTTATCGCGCTTAAGCTTTGTTTTGTCAATTCTCGTTTTATTTAGGGCAAAATATAACCGAACATTGATGAAATAGATTATTATGTTACCATTCGAAAATGGCCAAGTCCTAAAATGTGTATGTTGGTGCTGATATAATAGCTCTAAAAAGTCATGAATATGCTATTTCTAGATTGAAAATGACAAAAACATTAAATTAAATATACTGCTAAGGGTGAAGCGGCAACTATATTGTCTCTTAGCGTTGCTATACTTTACGATACGCTTCTGTTATATTGCCAGAAGCAATCAATCAAACATCTAGACTGCATCGGGCAATATATCATTTGATGTTTTAACGTACAGATAAACATTGATCAGATCATATTTCTAAAAATGTTATAAAATGTAATTCTTCAATACTTGACAAACATTGTAAACATTTGTCTACTGTACAAATTAATATAAAAAAATTATAATGCATCTTACAACCTACATTACTACTTCTTCCTGATATTAATTACGATGCTCTTAAACTTGTATTATATTTTATTTATTTTTAACTTCTGGTTAACACGAAAGGATTAATCTGATACGTTTGCTTATTTTCTATCATGATGCCTCAACAGATTGCCCTAGTGTTTTTAATCATCGAATCCCAAATCGTAACTATATCGAAGACGTATTCTCTGATAAAGCTTTTAAATATGAAACACGATACTCCAAAGTGGTTCGTTATGCTCACATGTATGTTGTGATTAATTGAGAGCTTATGTTGAGTCTTAAGAAACCCTGTACATTAGGAAATACGGAAACTTCAATGAAATCTAATAAATCACGAAATCAAAATAAGCAAATTGTTAAGCTTCTGTAACACTGAACTGTATTCTGCAAAAACGTGCAATAAAAAGGAATAATGGAACTCCAGGTATAATAATGAGGAAACAAAACCAACCTGAAGCAAGAGTTTTATTTGCGATAAAAAGGAATAGCAAACCTCCAGAATCAGTATCAGGAGAGAAATTGTTAAAACGCAACTTGATGGACAGAACGGGTTTCTTAAGAATGATTTATGTAATCAAGCTGGACATTTGGCTATGTTCTTGCATAAATGTGGTGATAAACGAACACGTTGATTGATAGGTTGTTGGAAAATATACACAGCTTCATTAAGCTGGTGATATATTCACCAGAAAGGCTCAACAAATATCTGTGTACTGGATCTGTGCTGGTTATTGGAAGCCAGTACAAATACGTTTAAACGCCCGCTCAGCCCACCAATTATTTCCTCATATAATAAATATAAATATATATGATATGCTTTATTCAGAAAAAAAGGCAAAATGCCCATCGTTCCACATATAAAACAATACAAAGAAATATAAAACTGGTTAATGGTAAGGCATGTTACGTCATGTTAGATATATGTACATACATATTGTAAATTTAAGATACAGCAACATTTTGTTTTGATAAAACACGTTTGGAAGTAATTGGACGGGAAAAACAAACCTTCATCTTTCAAAGACCATACATTGGGTTCTTACGGAAAACGTAAATTATAGCTTAATGACATGGAATTATGTATTGAAAAATGTACATTGAACATTTGAAAAGTATTTTTCGAATACATTTTAAAGATATATGTTATATGCTCCAAATATAAG
Source organism: Dreissena polymorpha (assembly GCF_020536995.1). Classification (NCBI taxonomy): domain Eukaryota; kingdom Metazoa; phylum Mollusca; class Bivalvia; order Myida; family Dreissenidae; genus Dreissena; species Dreissena polymorpha. The sequence goes on along the minus strand of NC_068369.1, from coordinate 26,335,474 downwards.
GATCGGAATACAAAAGATGAGTAAACACACACACAAAAGTTTATAAGATCTAGGTGACTTAATCTGTATTCGAGAAATAATAATAGATTTTTAAGATGTAAAATTTATATTCCTTACGTGAAAGCCAAAAATAAAGAATAAACACTTACATGGGAATGCACAGCGTTTCATTCCAGTTTAAAAGGTACATTTATCAGTGTTCCCTATTTACATATATGATTGTATATCATATAACAGATAAACACGATTGCGTAAGTTATTTACACACGTATATAATAAATATATATATACAAATACACACACACATATATACATGTGTGTACACATAGTACGTATCATATTTAAGTTTTAACAACGTATATAATGTTTATAAGACCTTTGAATTGTAAAAAAAATAAATATTGTAATTATTTGTGTTTTTTGCGACTGTATTGGTGTTGTGTAACCTTTTAGATTAATGCTTATAACCATATAAGTATGCGACATATTTTAGTCCATGGTTTACTTGGCGTGTTTCCGTTACAGTTAGTGAAATAGTGTGTTTGAGAATAATCCGAATAACAAGTATGGCAGTTTCAGCTGGAATTTATCATGGAAAGTGTGGTACAGTTCTACAAGCGTGACAACCTAATCCGAAAGCGTTTAACGTTAGGTTGACGCTTATGAAAGAGCTGACTGACTTATTAGTTTCTAAATAAAGGGATTGAGCATACAGTGATCATGGTGATGCACGTGAAAGATGTGTACACTAATCATGTTATTGATTTCAAATGCATAAAACAGTAAATATTGCTCATCTATACAACTAGGGCCTACAATAAAATATAAAAGCATGGGACATGATGGACAACTGTTTATAATCTTGGATACATAGATGTGTGCATATAGCAATAAAGAAAGTACATTTATAATAACTCGCATATTTATGAGATATAATGTCAAATATTTGCATTTATTTGGTTTTTATGGTTGACAAATCTAATAATGAACACATGTTTGTTTATATTTGTTACAACATTGTTTTTTATTTGTTTTCAGGTACCGCTAATGTTTCTTGATCAAAATTGTTTTCTATCATTTGGTAAAAAAATAATGTTGCGTGTTTTCAACAGTGCTGTAAATAGGAGGCTAAGACTAGGAGAAAATGTGGATCTCCATTTATCCTATGTATAGACTTGCAGGTTCGTGAGTATGATTATATTTATTTTATGTGTTAGGTAATTAATTATTAATTGTGTAATATTGTCTCTTAGCATCAGTGATTTATGTTTATATATTCCTATGTGTTTTCTTATACCATTGTTACACTTCACGTTTGAATGCGAAGACCCAAGACTTTTTCTATTTTTTAAATGTACAACTGTTTCGTGGTGTTCGTGTTGTCAATTGCCTTAACGATCTGTGTAAGTAAATTGATAAGGACTAAAAACTAATATTACATATAAACACCATCATTAGTGTACTCATCAAACATACATCTTGTACATATACAACAACGTACATGTTCACTCTTAACAATATCAGCAAGTTATTAAGGATAAACAGTGTAGATCTGTTAACACGGCGGTATCAGGCACACCATTTTCTAACAAACGTTTCAGTCTCAGCTTACATGCAAATATCTGGCGATCGGTTTCTACTCTGAAATCTTTTATATGACAAAAAGCAACGATTCAACTGACTTTTATTTATGGTATAAAAATATACGTTTCCATATTGTATCTGCATAATTGTAATGAACTCCTTTAGTACTTATTATATACAATAATAATTGCCGAAAGATATTTTCAGGTATAAAAACATTATAACAGCATAGTATAGGTACATGCAAATGGTTAATAAACGTAGTCATAAAGAAGAAATATTTCTTATTAAAAAAGATATACGGCGTTGATTGTGGTTGGAGTTTATGAAAGGTAAAGAGTTCAATGAATGAGATCAAGGATAACGAATGTCTTTTTCTGTGCAGTTCTTAGCTGCATCACACGCAGTACGGGATGTTACGCGGAGTTTTTGCGGCTTATTTTACATTATTACATATTGCTGGTCATAAACCTATAGATACAAAACCGAAAACCAAAAGAATAATGGAAGTTAAATTAAAACATACGAGTCAACCGGCCACACGCGAAGTATCCGTACATAGTTTAAATATTTATACGCCCGTTCTTCGAACAAACCTGTTTTAGTGGTTTGTCGCGCATTGCTATTTGATTCGAGTATTATAGTATCGAGAATCATCGCGCTCATACTTAATACATAAGTCAATATGGTGGAATAATTCTTGTTAAATTATTTAAAAATAATATTTATCATGGTATTGTTGAAAACACATTTAATATCCATTATTGACATACCATAATTATATCGCTGGATATCTTCATTTAACATCTTTCCCGTCTAAAGAAAATTCCAGTTCACCTAGTTCACACTTTAGCGTCTTTATTATATAACGATTATTTTACTGGCCGCGAACTCCGGTCAGCACAGGTAGTCGTGTAGACGCAGCGATGACCTGTATATAAACTCTGACATTCGCACACACTAACCGCGAACTGACATAGGTGTAGAATCTACGCACAAAGTGTATTGATGTGAAGAGTTGAGTGTTAAACTGTTATATCTATCATGCCTTTTCATAAGAGATACAATTGTTTCATGCTGAACACGCAGTAAAACAGTGCAAGAAAGACGCGGCCATGTTTCCTATGATCTGGTTGTATTCTCAAATCAGCCAATGGACTAAATGAAGTGTATTCATTCGTGGGTAGCCGCGGGCATTTTTATGAATGTAACCTAAAGGTCACCTAAGGTCAAAAGTTACGTTAAACAGCTACGCCGAAAAAATATAATAGTATAAACATATTTAGGATAACCATTTTTGAATTGGTGCAATATTAGTTGATTGCTACTCATGCATTTCAAACACATCCGACTAATTCACGAACCAGACGCACCGCCAGAAGACAGGTCATCAATATATTCCGTAGGCTATATTCAGAAAAACTAGCATTCAAATCTTATTTGTCTTATTGCAAAGCATGGTTGTTGTGTACGTGACGTTGTTAAGTTTATCATGCACATATAAAAATCGAAAACACAAATACAACAATACAACAGATATGCTTTTTTTATGGTTTGACCCCAATTTCACTAGGTTCCCACCATCATCACTACATTTGTTAATTATGTTATGCTTATATTTTAAAGCAGTAATACTTATAACACCAACAATCATACATAACATAACTTATCGTACGCTTCAATCGATGCCATTTTATAACTGAAAACAACTTGCTGACTGTGCGATGAATAGTAATGAACTATTTACGATAACTTGTATTTCTAATTTCCATAAATTCTATGGATCACCTTTATATGGTGGTGAAAAATAATTTAAAACAGTGTAGCGTTGTAATAAAGTCTCTTCACATATTATCTGATTACCTTATTAGCAAACATGACAAATGTCAATGTTTTTTTCTACCCCATTTTATATGTTATAGACATCCGAAATATTGGGTTCATTTTAAGTGCTTGGTATATTGAAATTTTGGATAAGGTCACTACATGATCTTTAGCCCCGAGTGCCATTATTCAGAACAGAACAGAATATTTTATTTTAGCTTAAGCATACAGCTCATCGCCATAAACATACATATGCAATAACAGCATGCGTGACAATTATATACAAAACATACATCCTTTTGAGGAAAGATCAATTTAAAAAGTAATGACATACAACATGTTTTAGTGAGAATGTCACATGGATGGGGTTAATACAAAGTGATCATGTAATGTTAACACGAAATTTAATAATTGTTACAAATACAACATTATTCTAAGCTTAATGTCTTTGTGGAAGATATATCATTTATACTACACATATAGCACATCTTCTCGTAGCTTAAAGCATTTTAAACAAAAAATGGCAAGTTTTCTTAACACTATTTTGTTTGAACAATTAAGTAGTTCGATAAACTTGAACATACTAGGTCGTGATCTGTAATACTTTGGAATTAATGTATTCCTAATATCGGCATAATAAGGACATTTAATAACAAAGTGATATTCATCCTCGATATCATTGAGGTTGCATAAAACACATTTGCGTTGATCTCTGACAATGTTCCGGTGTCTACCCGTTTCAATTAATAATTTGTGAGACGACAAACGTAATTTAGCAATAATATTCCTATGTTTTTTATTTTCAACAATATCAAGATACGCAGATCTTTCGAATATTGGTTTCAATTCTTTATATAAAGTCATTGAACTAGATGATGTGACACTTGTATTCCAGTTAGTGATATACTTATACATATACCATTATTCAGATAGGACCGTTTATACACGCCCGGCCCAGCTCTGCCTTGTGTTATCGTTTACGTTACATATCGTACTTATATGTTCAATCAATTGATCTCGCAATAGACTGATCCCGGAAAAGCACGAGTTTAGAAAAACCCACTTATCACCCCGGTACAAACAACGCTGGTCCATTATATCAACCAATGATATCTTCCTTTAAATAATAACGGTTGATATGGTGTGTGGTTTTGAAAGGACTATAAATGGGTCATGTTTATTTGTGCCAGCAGATTAGTGTTTTTTTTCCAAAAAGTTGCCTTTTCCGGGATACATATATTAATGACGCGTCTCATGTGACGTTAGTTATGTGACGAAACACACCAGTTTTAGCTAGACTCTATGGATTTAAGAGATACAATTTTGGACGTGGAGCGTTTTGATTTTAACAGTTAAATATTTTTCAAGATCAAACGAATCCAAAGCGTAACTCGGAGTGTTTGTTTGTCAAGCATTATTGGAAGCTTTGATAGGAATACAATTATTGTAATCGCTACAACAAATCATTTGATTTCGAAAATGTGTTTTGGTCACAGCGGTTAACATTTGACATCATCGTTTAAATAAGTGTGATTTCAAATGAATATAGATTAACGGATTGAATAACAAGAAACATAATAGCAAGCCGTTGTTATATTAGTATTATAAGCATTGGATTTAAATTGCAATCGAGGTAAGTGTGTCTTTACAATAAATTTTGCTATTTGATCACTACTGTTTAAGATAAAATAGAGGCGCCAATCTAATGTACAGGAGAGTTCAATCGATATTTGTATTATCCAAAGTGTGTGCTACATGTAATTATTGCTATGGCTGATTCTTTCTTTGAGTTGATGCTTAATTTTATTGATCACCGTTGGCTAAAACTGAATGCGGACGCCATTTTATTCAGTTGAACCCGCGTGATCCGATTCTTTTTTTATATGAAAAATCGGCCCGGCAAAGCATTGTGGGTTTAAAACGGTTTTAGAGTGCTCAACCTCACACTCACACACAAAGCAGTATTCATGATACATATAAGTGTAAATAAAATTTAACCTCATACCATTGCAACTCAAATTAGACAATAATAAAAGGGAATTAAAACGCATACAATTTTATTACCATTTAATTACTCAATGGTAGGAAACAGACCAGAGCAACAGAGTTACAACTTTTTGAGGAGCGATGAAATGAAATTACGAACATGTGTCAACTACATCCCTTTAAAAAAAAAAGATTTAATAATATAGCATCATTAAGTTAATAGTTCAGATCATCATCGCGCAAATACAGGAAGCAGCAGCAATACTGGGTGTAAACGATCCGTATAACATAGCTTGTGTGTTTATGTGACTGCTAAAAGATAAAAAATAAATCAAACAAGAAACGCCCGTCAGAGAGAAAAAATATTAATACAGTTAAACGCTATAAACCCGATGACCTATGCATGTAGCCTAAAACAGTGACCAAACCGAAAATAAGACATTTAACACCAAAATCACGATTACAGCTGTAAATACAAATACTAAGGGTGCAAACCGTTAATTATATAATTCAAATATCAGACATCGTTATGCAACTAAGGATGATGAAATAATATAGCTCGTAAAATGCCTCATATTGTATTGATTTGTGCAGTGAAAATCTGTTCTTTTATATTTCTTAAACACTATTCTCAAAGTAAATATTATATTTTCCCGAATTTGAACTTATAAATGCTATGTGTACGTTAATTACATCAAATAATATACTGTCTATGAGTATAATCAATTGCATCAGGCACCAACGAAGAAACGGAACGTAAAGTAAAGGTCTAAGAGACAAGATAATTGTATAGTCGCTGTGCTGCTGTTACCATAAATAGTCTATTTGAATAAATAGATGGCTGACGAATTTCTCAACCCTCAAAACATTGCGTCAATTGACTTAACAAAGGTAGATTCAAAAAAGACACACAAAAAATCAAAGCAATATAATGGCTGTGTAACTTGTCAGTTGAATGAAAATCAATTCAAAAACAATTCCAAACCAAGTCATTGGTCACAAGTGTAGCTTAGTCAGCATGCTATAGTTGTGTATGTCCTGCAACTAGATAGACTTCGGCCCATTCGAACATTTGCATTAAAGAACTGCTTTATACAGACAGGAGAAAGGTTGTCCTGTTAGAGCCACATGACATGATCCAAATAAAAGAACTAGAAATGTAACGTCCAAAACTCTTTGGATGAAATTCGGTGGTTATGTGGCAAAAAGACCCTTACTTTTAGATATAATAATCCTTTATAATATTATCAATATATGTGGGCACAATGAATTATCACGTTGGTCAAATGACTTAATACATCAAAACACAATTGCTAAAGGTATTGATGAACCGTGCTTTGTGAAAATGGGGTTTAATGAATTTGCGTAGTGTTGTCCCAGATTAGCCTGTACATTTTACACACATATATGTTTCGACATAATTCCGTGAATAGTCAATTATCGTTACAAATTCAATATTATTCAATATGATTGATCGCACAAACGGGCAATTAATGTCAGTTATCGAATGTGATCACTTGAAACGTAAGACAAGTTATGTGGGGTTTGTCAGTAGTACTAATAACAATTAAAAACTGATGTAAAAACAAGTTATTTTGTTATGAACACAGTGCAATTTCAGTTTTACAATTGATTGTCATTTACTCCAAAGCAATCTCCGTTTATCTCCTCATATTTGCGGATGCTGCTGTCATTTTCTCAGACACTAAATGACTCCATGAATCGTTGAATAGTCTTAAATCATATTGCAATAAATGGAGTTTAACTGTTAATATTGGCAAAACAAAACTAATGGTCTTCCAAACAGAGGGCGCCTTAAGCAAAACATACAAATGGACATACAAGGAAAAATATATTGAAAAAGTAAGCAATTTTAACTACCTTGGTATTGTTATGTCAAGTTGGGGCTCATTTATACCTGCCACTAATACACTTTATGGCAAAATTATAAGTGCGATAAATTCCTGTTTTGTATTACAAAATATATGGAGGTGCCAATAAATGTTATGTTCAAGCTGTTTGATTAATATGTTTTGTCAAACCTTAATTATAATTGCGAAGAATGGGGATTTATTGCGGCAACTTATATTGAACGTATTCACAGAAAATTCTGTAAAAGACTGTATACTGTAAAACAATAAACGATTTTACAATGGTGTCCGGCATTGAAAACAACACATGTATCTACAAAATAACATAAGATATGTAGGCCTAATCAAACTTTCGAAAACACATTCAGGCGATACATTTCAATAACATCCGACCTTCTTTAATTTAAGGTAAGTGAACCAAATGACTATAAAATACAATACAACATCTGGGAAAATATGTTGTAACCTCTACAATTGTATGCATATGGAACGGCAAATTTAATGTAAAAGCCATATATTTGCAATCGTGTGTAAAGGGAGGGATGCTCTTGTCCGTCCATCCTGACGTACTCCTTCATTCCGCCTGTCCTTCGAAATTCTGTGTCGCCCGAAAGTTCTTGTTGATACCTTACCGGAGAATTGGCGGATTTAAGCAGGAAATTTCTGAACGTACGTTGCATGTACCTCAAAACGAATGATAATTAAATAAATAAATTAACGTGTATACAAATATTAACCAGTCTGAAATTTCGCTTAAAATAATTGTGTTGGCTATAAATGATTTATGTTCAGAAACACTTAGGTGTATATATGTCTAATGACTGTACTTGGCATGCACATATATATTTTATAAAGGAAAATGCATGGGAACGAATTCATATAATGCGTCGATTAAAAGTAATTATTGACAAAACTCTCGAAAAACTATGCGTTTCGTTTGACGCAAGACCAATTGTTGAGTATTCAGATGTTGTTTTTGAAAATTGTACACAATATGAACATCTGGATGCACGCGCCTTGTCTCATTAGAATATCTTTATAATGAGGTAGGATGGGAATCTATTAGTCAACGAAGACGCAAACAAAAAATATTGTTTATATATAAAATGAACTCTTATTAATGTACCTACTTACTTACAATCCCTTTTGCCCGCTACAGTTGGGTCGATATCTCCAATGTCACACTTAGAGTTCAAAGGTCAAAAATTGCCATACATGATATTGTCCGGGCCATAACCATGTCGTTCATTGTTTGATTTTAAAATCATTTGACACATTTGTTCACCTTCATTGGACGATGTGTCGCGCGAAAAAAATACCTCGATATCTCTAAGGTCAAGGTCACAGTTTCAGTTCAAAGGTCAAACATGACTATGAATGAGCTTGTCCGAGCCATAACTATGTCATTAATTGTGAGATTTTAAAATACTTTGGCATTTTTGTTCACCATCCTTGACGGTGTGTCATTCGGAAGAATTAGGTCAATATATCCAAGGTCTAGGTCACACTTTGAGTTCAAAGGTCAAAAATGGCTATTAATGAGCTTGTCCGGGCCATAACTATGTCGTTCATTGAGAGATTTTATAATCATTTGGCACATTCGTTCACCCTTATTGGACGGTGTGTCATGCACAAGAATAACGTCAATATCTCCAAGGTCAAGGCCACACTTTGAGTTCAAAGGTCAAAAATGGTCATAAATGAGCTTGTCCGGGCCAGAACTATGTCGTTGATTGTGAGATTTAAAAATTATTTAGCACATTTGTTCACAATCATTGGACGGTGTGTCATGCGAAAGAAATACGTCGATATCTGCAACATCAAGGTCACACTGTGAGATCAAAGGTCAACAATGGCCATAGATGATCTTGCCCGGGCCATGCATGTAACTATCATATGATGGCATTCATTGTGAGATTTTAAAAGTACTCGGTACATTATTTCACAAGCATTGGACGGTATGTCATGCGAATGAATTACGTCGATATCTCCAAGGTCAAGGTCACATTATGAGTTCAAGTGTAAAAAATGTCCAAAAATGTTGCTGAATGGGTCAAGTTTCCCACGGGTACTACTTTTCAAATAATACTTTTTGGTATCCCGGTATATTTACAGGTACACCATCTTTCCTTATAAAAAAAGCGTACAAAAATTTTCCGTACCCATTTTTTTTCGTACCCAATTTTTTTTTCGTACCCACATTTTGTTCATACCCACATTTTTTTCTGACCCACATTTTTGTTCGTACCCAAAAAATTATCGTACCAAAAATTGTTTTTGTACACAATTTTTTTGTTTGGCATAATATTTCGTACCCAAAATTTCGAACCGCACCCAAATGTGTTGTGTACCCAAATTTTCGTAACCAAAATTTTCGGAATCAAAAAGACAGCATGCATTAACATATTCTTTGTTAATGCAGCATATGGGGGTATACGTCACGTCACGTCTGTGACAAAGCTCTAGTTATAAATACATTTTTTTTAAACCTGGTTTTGTGACAATTTTGTCCCTTGTCTAATTGATATATAAATAAAGGCATTATTTAAATAAAAAAATATTTTATGGAAAGAAGTTCACATTTATTTACGACATGTTCTTTCTATACTTAAGAAAATTACACCTAAAAAACAGCGCCATATAATTCAAAATATTTAAGTTTGGACCGGTCAATGCAAATCATAGGGGTTTCAATAGTTTATTACGATCAGGCCGTAATAATTGCCCGTACATTATGTCAATGTGTCCTAAATTATATGATATGTTTTTGAAAACAAATATATATGGAGAAACTAATTCGCGACAGACCAATGACGTGGTAGACGATGTTTATTTAAAGCTAAGTTGTTGATCGACGTAGTCGTTATCCCTTGAACAAGAAGTGCAGGCCTTGTCATTTTTGTTCTCGAACGAGAATATGAAATACTATGGAGTACCGGGCAGACTTTTCATCGCATTTGATTATTTAATATCGACAAGTTGTTCAAGCCTGAAGTAAAACTGGCTCTTCAGAAACGGAATTAAATTGTCAATTATCAGGGAACTTCGACGTTTTAAAAGCACTGCTGTTATAATACGCAATATGCAACGTTGATGTAATTTTTCTTTGAAGTTTCGATTTATTTCAATACATATAAATTAAAATACAATAAAATAACAAAACGCAGATGAAATATTGACAATTGCCAAATAAAATATTGATATTATGACGACCTAGCTTTGTGTATTTGCTAATAAACAAAACTAATTAAGTAACATTACTATTCAAAATCAACGAAAGTTTCGTACAATTGTTCGTAAAATAAACTTTACCAATTAAAAATCAGTGTTCCGACAATTGCCGAAATTTCAACGTCAGATGTGGTCTGGTAAAATAGATGTTTGCAGATACAAAATGCTCGTTTTTATTATTGTTTTGCATATCTGTTCATACGACACATGAACACTAAAATGGTGTTCGTGTGTCGTATGAATAGATATATTCGCGGGAATTAATCGCGGGAATTAATTGTGGCCACAAATAAATAAAAACGAGCATTGTGTATCTACAAATATATATGTAATCATACCACATCTAGCGTTGACATTTGGCTATTGCTTTAAGGAACACTGATTGCTAAGATGTTAACTTTATTTTACGAAATACTTAACGAAATTTTCGTTGGTTTTGAGCGTTATACGCCAATTCTCAGTAATAAGGAACATATTTTATTTTCGATGTCGCTGTAGAATGAAACCAAACTTGCTTTCACTTGAGAGATGTTCTATTGATATAACCATATGTATTGGAAAAAAAAAACAGTTTCAAATGTTATACGTCTATTTTAGGTTAGTGAACTAACTGCGAATGTTAATAACAATGATACTTTCGTTACTTGTCGCAGATCGAATCAGGTGTACTCAATACTTAACAGGACTGATGGAATCGGATATAACACATTCTAACCTACGTTACAATGAACTATAACTTTTATAAAATTATAAACTTTGTGCATGTATTACTGTCAGTTTATATTTTATGTTCTACAGTTTCGCTAAAAGTATGATACCAACGTTACTGAGTCTTAGTTCTTTCAATAATCACATTTATCTGCATTATAAACTTCACATAAAAGTGTTTCATACTGACAATAAAGACTAAAAAATAAAATAAATGCACAAATCAACGCCGTTGATTTATTTTTTCCAGATAAATAAGCCAATAACACTCATTATCTGGAATCGTATATTTAAAGGGGCCTTTTCACAGATTTTGGCATTTGTTTAACTTATTCATTAAATTCTCTATATTGATAAATGTGAACATTGGATCGTAAAAGCTCCAGACAAAAAATCAAGAAAAAATAAATAAAAAAGGAAAAGAACATTGCCCGGAGCAGGTTTCGAACCAGTGACCCCTGGAGTCCTGCCAGAGTCCTGAAGTAAAAACTCTTTAGCCTACTGAGCTATTCCGCCGAGTACACATTCTTGACGTATTTTATACCTTATATAAGCAATCTTCGTAGTTTCACAAAATTTAACGACAAAAACAGAACTCTCCAAATTATTCAATCGTTTCGCGTTGCAACGCTTTATAATTTTTAGGTTTTAAAATCGTCAAAAGATGCATATAATGGCTATATTAGAGCATGGTTAATGTTCAGTATTACTGTTTCCTCACAAATATCATAACTAAAACGAAAACTTACGAATCTGAAACAACTTTTTCATTTTTGTCAATTTACCAAAGCGTGAAAAGATCCCTTTAAGCTAAATACAAACGTGACCGGGTTTAAGACAAATTGATATAAACATAAACTGAAATTTAGTAAAAAAACATGCCTTAATATATAACTATATTTCTAAAACAGTGCAAACATCTAAAATTGATGTTTCATTTATGATCTGATAGTTCATTATTATCATTTGAAATACATACGTTACAAATACACACGTTACTACATAATTTCGCAATCGGTTTAAGTGTTGATTACGCTGTTAGTGCGTCATCATTTTAGTAAAACGTCATCAAGTCTACAAATTCCTTGTAGTTGATTTTTGAGAAAAGTTATTTCAAAGTTGTCCCTATATAAACTAATGAGCAAAAACGAGGAATTTCCCTAGCCACTGGATCTTAAGGTAAGATTTGTATTTTATTATTATGAAGAAAAATTGTTTAGTAGCAAAATCACTTCCGGAAATATTTTTTCTTTATTAATTGCAATAAGTTTGTAATTTAGACCTACAATAAACACGTGGTATGCCTTACATGAAACGATACCTACGTTACTTAGTAGTAACGTAGGAATCAATTTATTAAGATAAAGATATATTTTGTCAATAAATCACTTTCAATGCAGAAAAAAATTTAATGTCATCAATCATTTCATAGTTACAGTAATCATTAAACCCGCAAATTATTGATCATTGATTTTGAATGGATGGTTGTTTTTATTATATACAGAAATAACCCCCATTTCTGTTCTACCATGAAAACCATTTGGAAAACGCCTATCAGAGAGAAAATATCAATAAAATGGAACGTTATAAACCCAATGACCTATGCATGTAGATTACAACTGGGAAAGTCGGTCGTATGACGTCACAAAATCCATAATGATATAATGACGTGAACAAATTCCAGGGGAAGTACTAAATAAAAATATTTATGGGGCTGTGCTACTAATAAAACAAGTTTAGGTGTTTTAATATTAAGAAGCAAATGAATAAAAATGGTAATTCCATTAAAGCGACATTATTGGAATCAAACAGTATATAGGTGTTTTGACAACTGAAGACAGAAATGATTTGATGAACGATTTGAGTCCAAATGTAGTTTTCATGCAGATTTGTTCATACGACGCAATGACACAATTTTATTCAACAGTGAAAAATGCCTATAATGTAGTTTTCATGCAGATTTGTTCATACGACACAATAACACAATTTTATTCAACAGTGAAAAATGCCTATAATATCACTAATGATTCCAAATTTTAAGGGAAGAAAGATATAGTGAATCGAAAACCATCAAACACGTGTTTTTAAGTACATAAGCATCGTATCCTTTTGATAAAAACAAGTTAATTAAATTGAAAAGTTTAATATGAACATTTGGTTTAACATATTTTAATTTGCGGACACGCTTCAAAACATCTCCGTAAAAAGATGGATTGGAGATTCCATTATTTAAATGCCATTTTAAAGAAACATTATATTTTGAAATTAAATCACCATACTTAGAGTAAAATCTAGCAAATTTAGTTCTTAGGTTATGATACAAAAAGCCTTGTTTTAGCAATTTTTTAGTTAATATTAGATTACGATCATTAAAATCTTTAATACACGAACATGCTCTGACATAAAGTACCAACTGCGAAATGTAAATACTATAGGAAGGTCCTATAGGGATGTTGCCATCTAGAAACGGAAAATTCACAATTTCAAAGTTAAAATCGTCCCGTTTGTCGTATGAACTAGTTTTGATCGAATTATTATTAATAGTTAAATGTAAGTCTAAATACGCAGCGTTTGTATTGGATATACGCGATCTATTTAAGACTAGTTCTTTTGGGTAGATTTTTTTACTATATTGTTCAAATAAAGGATTATCTAAATTAAGTATGTCATCAATGTACCTACTAGTAAGGTTAAAACAATTAATCAAATCTACTTGCTTAGTTTTAGATAATTCTAACATAAATTCGCTTTTATAACAGTATAAAAAAGGTCAGCTATAAGTGGCGCACAATTAGAACCCATAGGAACGCCAATAATTTGTTTAAATATTTTACCATTAAATTCAACAAACAAGTTATCCAAAAGAAAAGTAAGTGCTGCACAAAAGTCAAGACCAGTCCAAATGATGTAATTATCTAATATCTGATTAGTAAAAAAAGCTGTTTTAGTGTTTAAAGCTAGATACAAACACTTCTCTCTAGCAAAAGTTTTTTCAATCAAAGAAACAAGTTTGGATTTTATTAAAGCGTGAGGAAGCGTTGTATATAGTGTAGAAAAATCATAAGTACTTACCTGTGAAACCTTATATTTTTTATTTTCAATTTTATCAAAATATGTTAATATAACTATTTTCATAAACTTAATTACTCAATTTAGCTATATGATATCTTATAGCACTCAATGCAGATGTAAGATACACTGATAATTGTTTGGTGGTACAAGACACTGAATTAGCGATAAAACGACTTTTATATGGCGTCTTATGTAATTTAGGTATCCAGTAAAGTGATGGCAATTTCTTGTCAGTAATATTGACTATTACATTTAACTTTATGCATTGGGCAATATCGTCGGTAATAATTTCATTAGGTTGCTTATTGTACTCACAATATGATGTAGTTTGTGAAAGTTCTTGTGAAATAGTTTGAACATAAAACACTCGTCATATTATTATAACATTATTAGCAGCCTTATCAGCAGGAACTAAGACGAATTTAGATTTTAAGGCTTCAAGCAATTAACAGAGATTTTGTTTATTAAATTTAGGTGAATGTGGTAGGGCCAAAGGATGTGTATCATAAAAACATATTTTATTCATGGCCATACTAAATATTTTTGTTTTCCAATCATTGAGTGCAGTAATTTCAGCATTTTCCTTCCTGCACCATTTAGTGCAATAATCATGTAAGGATGTTACGATATTCTTAATGTAGTCATCAAAATCAACAGGAATAGGCAGTCTGTACTTAGGGCCTCTGCGTAGCAAATTTTTAAGGTTTTTATTTTGAATGAAATTAAGGTCCCCAGTTATAACATGTCCAACTGGACCATATATATATTTAGAACTAGTACAGTCACATAATGTAGGACAATTTCTTATTACATTTATATCTGTGGAAATAGAATTATAATAAAAAAAGATACTTCTTACAGGTTTAGTATATTTGTAGCAAATAAGTGAAGAACTATTCTCAAAGCTGAACATAAAACCAGTGAAGAACACCATGAAATTGCATGCTATTGCTCTATGTGCAACTGACAACGTGTTCAAGACAAGGGCGTTATCTTGTTACTGCCTGCACAACGTGTATTTCTGGTCGTTTCTGTGAATCGTGGATTGAAGAAAAATGTGAATGTGTTCATGTCCAAAGTCGAAGTGATATCGAAATGCAGGAGCAACAGGTTACCCCTGTTGAAGTAAGTGAGAATGCTATACGTAATGCAAAAACGGCAGAAAATAATGTGATCAAAATTTGCGAAAACAAAATGCAGGAGCAACAGGTTACTCCTGTTGAAGTAAGTGAGAATGCTGAATGTAATGCAAAATCGGCAGAAGATAATGCGATCAAAGTTGGCGAAAAAAAAGAAAATGGTGACAAAGAAAATAGAACAGAACATGAAGCAAGTGACATTATACATGGATTGAAGGTTGGAGATTTTGTTGCAGCTTGGTATGAAGGGAGTGTGTATGTTGGAAAGGTGCTTGAGATTGATAAGGTGGACCAAGACTGTAAAGTTACCTTCATGGAAAAGGCCAACGAAGAATGTTATAGGTGGCCAAAATCAGTTGACATTATATGGGTAAAAAACGAAGATATAATAATGAAGCTGGAAACACCAAAATCAACCAGAAGATCGAAACGACTGTTTAGTATCCGTGACAACGAAAGAAACATCATAAATGGCTGAACTGTGTAAGAATGTATATGGTGAGAACAACTGGTATCAGTTAGTTATAGAAACCCAGAAATGACAGAATAAAAATATCTGCGTTACTCACTACTTCATACCCATGTTACCATACATTTTATATCATATTTGCATATGAATTTACAATTTTGGATTTTATTCATCGTCCTTGGAGTCTGTATAAAGATGTGTTGTTATTCTAAACGACATATTTTAAGCACATTCTGTCCAGACTTTAAGTGGCAAAACATACCGCTCGATATTCTTAAGTTATAGAGCTTTTTACGTTATCAGGTTTTAGCTTTACGAAAAGTGCAAAAGAATCTCGAGATTTTTATTTACCATATAAACCATTTGCATTGTTTAAATGTTTAACGGTTCTATGTTTGTGAGTTTATGTTGTCGTTTACGTTGATTTGATTGGATTTAAGTTACCATGATTATTGTGTTGGATACATACGTTACGTTACTCTTATGTTGTGATGTTAAAACATAACAAATAAAATAGCTTTTAATGGTGTTAATAAATGTTATTTTTTAACGATAAGTATGCAATTTAATGAACATACATCTGAAATAGTCCTATTATGAATGTCTAATATATTAAGTGTATTGACAAATATTCGATTTTAATATGTTAATTTTCAAACACAATTTTTTTTGTTAACAAAACTTTTGCGCAAACAAGCGAATAGGTTGTTGACTTGCTTATATGAAATTTGGCAGATGTATCAACCGATGCATTATAAACCATTTTGATATAAAACTGTTCAAGAATACAAAACAAGCAAATAATATAAATTGATTAAACATGGCCATAGCGAGTAGGTAACGTAAATATTGTTGATTTTTCTTCGTCTTTTATAAAACAGCTCTAGCGTTTTCATACAATGTTTGATGCGGCTCAATTACATTAAAAGACGCCAAAAGTATTATGGAGTGTGAAAATAAAATAGAACTGTGTGTACGAAACATATTACAAAATACGTTTTTTTCATATTTCTGTGTTCCTTATTATTGAGAAATAGCGTATACAGACTTTAAATATATAAAACTAGTTATGATGCTCAGATATTAAACGCTGTGAACATAAGCAATAAATTACTAACGATAACTCGCATCGAACCTATTTTTAATCGTATTTTTTACCATCATGATAATCATAAATGCCAATATGCAAAGAGAACATACTTGTCAGACATTTAAAAGACTAAGAATGCATGGTAATAGCATAACATCTGTCAGTCGTACGTCTAAATTGTGGGTGGATTTTTCCATAAGGCAGAGTTCCATATTCTGAACTATGATTAAGCAAGAGGTGATTACCCGTGTCCTTGGCATACGTTTTCCACAATATACCACAGTTCTCTGCTGATGCACACCAGACCAACGCGTATAATTACCTTTATTTCAAAAAGTTAATTTAAAATAATGCATGAAATAGAACAAGACAATGTGTTAAGGATACGCATATCATAAGAAATGTTTCGGGAAAGCCTTCTTTCTTATACATTCGACCATTCCTATACATTCGTATTTTGTGTTCGTGTTAATGTGCATATCATCCGTGCAACGCGCGTGACAGAATTCTTTGCAAGTTAGAAAGAAAGTGTGTTGCTCGTTTGAAAACTGAAAAATGCGCACTATGAGGGCATGTACTGTTATTTAAACGTATCCTACACGTAAATCTTACCTTTAAATCAATAATTCAAGCTATATTATGCTTTAAAATCCAATGTTTACATTTTTGACCCACATTCGTGTCGACTTGTTTTGTAAGTCACGTGATCAAGTTGATGCAAAAGCTCATGACGTATTTGGGGCCGAACACGGGGTATTTGTATTATGCGCATTGCCTTTAACAGCGACACAATTAAAATACAATTTAAGTGCTAAGACAGCGTCAATTCATTTCATCTTAGAATCTTACTTGAATTTGAATTCCTTTTTTATTTTTAATAATAGTGCCCTTGAAGGACGGTCCATTCCAAATACAAGAAGTATTTGCCAGAAAACGTACTGAAAAAAGGAGTTGAGGTAAAAAGTAAACAACGATCAATCCATCGGGCTGCCAAAGAATATGGCATTCCATACAACACCATGCGAGGGTGAATTGACAGTTACATTTATGGAAAGGAGACGCTGTTCTCATCGGAGGAAGAGTTTGGGTTAGTTGAGCATGCATAAAATTCTGCTAGACTAGTCTGCGGCTACTCAAACACAAGCATGCAAAGATTAACCGGCGAACTTGCCTACACGTTAGGAAAGCGGCCGTCGGATAAGCCGCTCAGCAACTGCTGGCTATATAGCTTCTTGAAGCGATGGGATGACAGGGTGTGTTCGCTAAAACCTTCATCCCTCGAGACAACCAGGCTAAAAGCCACCACTTCCGAACATAATGGGGCATATTTTGAAAACTAAGATTAGGCGGTAGCTCTCCACATGCGTCAAGATAGGCCAAAACTAATTTACAACATGGACAAAACAGGCATTAACCCGGAACACCCCCCCCCCCTTATACTATAGCACCGACAAAAGGAAAGGCCCGTGCTGTGACCTCACCACGTTCCGCTACAACAACAGTGATTGCTGCTGCTAATTCTGCTGGAGCCTGTATACCCCATATTTCGTGTTTAAAGGTTACATCGAAAGCTTCGGCTTATAAAGACACGTTCGTGTCCGTTTCCTAGGAAGAACCAGTGCCTACATACAATAGCCTTTAAGGGATTAAAATTACACAGAAAATTATTCATTAACAAACGTTCGTATTTATTGTTTCATTTGTATTCAATATTTTCATATTCTAAATGAGTATGTTAATTAAAGAAGCAGTTACAGGCAAATACATAATTTAGGTTCCCGATACGTAATTGAACAAAAAACTTAATATCACCATCTAACATCGATAATAGATAACTGAACAATTACGACTCGTTGTCATCCGCAGGTAAGAGATACAATGAAAAGCTGATGGAAGGCGCGACACCGGGCGCACAGGCTACAATGTCGGAATCCGGATGGTCAACGACAGACGTTTTTAAGTACTACCTTCAAAATCATTTCCTTAAGAACGCAACCAAAGCCGATACAAGCCAGCACATCCTATTATTTTGAGACGGCCACACTACCTATACGACACCAGAACTGACCAGATGGGCGAGGAATAAAAATCTGCACCTGTTTTGCCTACCCGCGCATTCATCCCACTTGCTGCAACCTATTGATGACGCTGTCTTCGGGTCATTTAAGATGTATTATTACAACGAGTGTGCAAGCTTCATGAAAGAAAATATAGGCAAAGCTGTCACGAGAAATGACATGGCCCGCATTGCATGTAAGGCCTACTTGAAGGCAATGAGCCCATGGAACATTGTTTCTGATGTCGTTCCGTTGAACAAGCAAGCCATCTTCGATATTCAACTCATGCTATGCGAGGCCTTTCGACATGAGACACCTGTTTTAAAGTACAGGGCCATCCAGAGCGGAAATCATGCGGTGGATGCATATCTAGAAAGGAAGCTAACCGTCAACGCAACTTTTTCCTGCAACTGCCAGAATAAAAAGTCGCCTCCTTCCATTAAGAAGCCTCTGGCAAAAAAATCACCAGTGACGAATTCCTAGAAGAAACGGAAATGTATGCTTCACAAAAGGAAAACCTGCGACCAAGCTCCGTCATGTCTACGGCAGGCACGAAAAAGCAAAAGCCGACACCAGTGGCCTTTCACATAAGCCCCAAACCAAGCACCAGTGGCCTTCAGCAAGAAAGGATGGACTTGTCAGAGTCTGACGAGTGGTCTGACTTTAAAGACACAGACGTTTGTTGCGTCTGTGAAAGGTTTTCGCCAGAAGGATTGAATGATCGCTAAGACTTGAAAATTTTCAATTAGGGACCGTGCGATAAATACGGCTACTGGATACATCTTTTTGTCTGTCATCAAAAGGCTGTGTTACGAAGAGAGACTCTTTCTTCTGCCCCACTGTTAAACAATTTTTCTCGAAAATGTTTGTATTTTTTCAAGTTTACTAAGTTATTTAGTGGGTGTGTGGTGTGAAAACTACTACCCAAATTGTTGTTTTATTATTGTTAAACTTATATCTACGAGAAGATTGTTTGAATACTGAGCGTGTGTATTCTGCTAGCTACTGCTGGTCATGTTTATTACGCATTACGTTAAATTATTAGAATTGATAACGATTTTTCTTACAAAAATCAAAAAGCATTCCTTTCTTCTTCATCACAACTAATTTCTCCGTCGTCCCCACCACAGTGCGCAAATAAACGAGCTCATCAAAAGCAACAGATGTACAGAAAACTCCAGCTACTTTTGGCATCCGGTTGTTAAGGTAAAACGATAAGTAAATTAATATGTCTGCATCGATTGATTTAAACTTTTGTGTTGAAATAACATCCAACGAATGTCAGGCGATGAATTGAGCACAGTTTATGTTCATCATATTTCCTTACAACGCGCATGCGCGAGATTCAATCCTTAGGTGGTCGAATGTATAGGAAAAAATAAAATCTACAAATAAAACTTATAAAAATACATTTGATCAGGTATTAATTTGAAATAACTCCATGGTCATACAACATTGAAGCTCAACACAAAGTGTTAAATTTAGGGTATGTATTTAAAATGGGTGTCAAACCGAAGATGACAACCTAACACATTTTTGATAACAAGATTTGTGACAGCTCATAAACACATATAAGTTACGGGTATGTATTACATTGAATAAGCACTGTTGCACGAAGCATTTATCGCGCATTAACAAAAAGGTCTTTTGGCAGATGCCACCTTCAATTTGATTGCAATAAAATACAACCCATATAACTTTTTTGCGAGTCAAGGCCCAGCATGGATGGCTTTTCAAATGTATTGACAACGTTCAAAAAATATGTTGTTAAAACATGTAACCCACATTAAGCATAGCATTCATACATAAAATTACTAAGTTACATTTTAAGGTTAATAAAATGTGAAAAAAAATCGTAAAAAGATATTTATCAAACCTTAAATGAAACAGGGATCGCAAAGAAGGATCATAATAATTAACTAGTTGTTACAGTGACTAAACTAAGTAGATACATGTTACATGCGAGAACTATGATCACATACAAAATAACCATTTAAATGTTCAGTATTTAGACAAAACGATTGCATCATCACTTATAAAAACATCCGTTTACAACAACTTTATTTATCGTAATTGTTATATAAACATCCAATAATGAATATGAAAGTTATTGCCACATTAAAAGAACAAGTACCCCTATTTATCCATGAACATATGAAGTTACACAAGCGTTGGCAAAAGTAATGATAATCGATGAATGGGCATGTTCGACATACAAAACAATACCATAACATATAGAAGTACGTTTTACTCATGGGGTTGATTATCAAATATAAAAGTCCCTTGTGACTATGTTTGGTCCCACTGTAAGATTTTATCATATTAAATAATAAATAGGAGATGTTATACTTATGTTTCAAAATCATCAAAATAAATAAAAGTACAAAAGTGTCATCACTTAGTGAATTCAAACATGTACACATAATCATTTCCATGCCATTTCCTTCGCGAGATCAATGTTACGTTTCTAATAATTGTATGAAGCACGTGTCAAAGTAATATAATATTAAAGTTTAGAAGAACGCTAGCATTAACATTAAAAATTGTGTTCAAAACAATTTCATATTACACGTCATGTAAGAATCATATGCGTAGGAAATAATGATATACGTCAAAAAAACACAAACTGATAATTAAGCTTCAACATACACTTACATAGTATGCTTATACAAGCTGTAATTGCCGCTTTCCGCTTTCTGGAAGTCCGGATGTGTCTAATAGTGTAGGTTTGGTTCAATTAGAGGTTATTCACGTGGATACGTAAATATCTTGTATGTATGGGCTATTTTCGGGAACTCAGGATTGGCTGAAAATATTTGGTTGCATTTAATGGCGGTATACTGCATCAGAAAATATATTTAACAACCAAATATACTAAATACCAATATATTACGATTGCAGCGTACATACATTATCAGTAAATAGGACAGCAACTTAATTCAATATATATATATATATATATATATATATATATATATATATATATATATATATATATATATATATATATGCAATACGCACCGTTATATTAATCCATATGATGTCATGTGCAATTCAGTGTTACGCAATTCTTGATAGGATTTTAAAACTGTTTAAGACTATTTCTTTCAAATCCCGGAGACAAATAACCTCGTGACTAAACTTTTACAACACTAACATGCTTATTGTGTTCAAGTAACAAACCTCACAATATGCACAGTTATCCACAGAGTGATAAAATTACTATGAAACATAAAATGGATATTTGTTGGACTCGGTGGAATATCGATTTCAATTCACGAGTGATCATAGAAAATAACGTTTAAACGAGTGGCGCTGCCACGAGTGAAAAAATATACTTTCTATTATCACGAGTGAATAAAAATCGATATTCCACTGCATCAAACAATTGTTCTTTTGATTTTATGCCCGTTTTACACGTTTTTCACCATATATTTCCATTGTTAAAGTGATATTATAGGCATTTTTCACTGTTGAATTGAGCTGAGAGGAATTAACAGGTCAAAATAGTTAGTTAAAATGTGGTTACTTACCAAATTATCTGCAACTCATAATGCGTTCAGTTGTTTATAAAAATATATAATATTTTCGATTTTTACATGACTCACCCAGTCCTCTAAGCCGAAATGATCCGTAAAACAAAATTTTGTCTTTGTGTAGTATGAACAAATCCGCACTAAAACTACATTTAGGTTCACATCGTACATGCATGATCACTTGTCAAACGAAAGTATGGTTGATATTCAAATGCATCTGTTTTCTCTTTCCGGGATATTGTTTTAGTATGTTGATGCTGCATTAACAAATATAAGTGTATGTGAAGTGAAAACACCAAAATAAAAACAACGGTTGCGATAGACACCTATAAACTGTTAGATGCCCATAATATCACTGGATGATTTCGCTGGAATAATGAGGTCATTTCGTAAAAAAATTACGTCATTTCACAGTATTTTTCACTGTTTGTAACAGTGATTTATTGATCAGTTTTAATTCACTGATATTTCTCTATTTACCACCGGAAAGCTTAAACTAAAGTAAGATAAGTTTACATGGCTGTTTAATTTGAATAGCAATGTTGTTTTCACGAATGTGCTTTTTAAATAATCTAGGCCTTGCAGTGTTGGGTTGGGCTAGGTTTTAACCCGGTTTGAAACCCGACGCTTCTTATTGACCATTCCAATTCAATAAGCCCAGTTGTTGTTATTTAGTATTGTGAAGGCATCTGAGCACTTGTCTGGAAGAAAATACTAGCGGATGGAAACAAGCAATTTATACCGAAAAAAAAATCCTGACTTAAAAGTGCTGTTTTTTTCATAGGGCATTTACCTACTAAGATATTTCACGAAGAGTGTTTTTATATAGTACAGTGTTAGTTTTTTTATTATTTTACTTCCAGCGTTTAGTTTGCACGAATTGTTTTGTTGAAATTCTCTGCAAATAATATGCCGATAATTAAATCGTATTAAAAAAGTAATTTCGTATAATTATGTATGTTTGTATAGGCAGAATTGGAAAACTGTTATTAAATTTAAGACAAAGAAATATAAATATATTTTAAAGCAAAGTGAACACAAGAACCTTAGTTTATTAAACGCAAAAAGGTTTCATACGTATTGTCACCCATTATATTACCATGTACATTATTTTCCCATTGGTTTTTAATGTACTTATCCAATGCATTATTTTGTTATTTAGTGGCATAAATTCGTGACTTTTCATGAAAGATCAGATATTATATACATAAAACCTGTTCTAGTCGAGTATGTTTTTCATATCTAAAACGCCAGTATTCCTGAGGGAGACAAGCAGTCTTAATACGTGGTTGTTGTTATAAATATTTAATACGTTCTGCACAGTACACACGTTAAACTTGATTAAGTATCTTAAAGGGATCTTTTCACGATTTGGTAAATTGACAAAATTGAAAAAAGTTGTTTCAGATTCGCCAATTTTCGTTTTTGGTTGTGATATTTGTGAGGAAACAGTATTACTGAACATTTACCATAGTCCAATATAGCCATTAAATGTATCTTTTGACGATTTGAAAACCTAAAAATTATAAAGCGTTGCAACGCGAAACGATTGAATAATTTGGAGAGTACTGTTGTTGTCGTTTAAATTTACGAAACTTCGAAAATTGCGTATATAAGGTATAAAATACTTTACTTATGTATACTCGGCGGAATAGCCGAGAGGGCTAATGCGATTTTACTTCAGACTAACTCCAGGACTCCGGGGGTCACTGGTACCGGCTACTTTTTTTTTTACTTTTTTTATTTTATTCTTGATTTTTTTACTGGAGCTTTTAAGATCCAATGTTTACATTTATCAATATAAAGCATTTAATGACAAACTTTAAAATATGCCAAAATCTGTGAAAAGGCCCCTTTAATATTACAGAATAAAGAACATGAACACGTGCATTCCTGCAATAAAAATCTGACATGATAGATGCATTATGTCGTTTGGGAGCAGAATCAGTATTGTCTGAGCGTTATAATGTGAATAAAGAGCAACCATAGATCTGTCTTTTATTGGAGAATAAAACAAACAGTATTTCCTTAAATCAGTAAAGACAATAGTTATATTTTATTTTTACATCTATTATTGTATTCAATCAGGACTGCAGATACAAATCTGACATCATAGATGCCTTATGTCGTTTTGGCAGCAGGATCAGTATCGTGTAAGAGTTATAATGTAAGTTAAGATCAATCATAGATCCGTCCTTTATTGGAGAATAAAACAAACAGCATTGCCTTAAATCTTAAATCAGTAAAGACAATACTTATATCTTATTTGACATACTTATCGTTTTCCGGAACGCTGTATTACAGTATGTTCATTAAAACGCACAGATTTTTACAAGGACATAACATAATTTGCACATGGTACACAATATCGTTATATTTTTTATCAAAACAATGGCGCAGATGATTGAACGTTCTGCTGGTGATATAAAGATAAGTGATCATTATTACGTGCATGGGATGCTGGCAAATTGGAAACCGCGGCAGGAGATGGTCGGCAGTTTGTTTGAAAAAGCGTCAATTTTATTCTTGAAAATGACGATGAGAACACTCACTAAACACGCGCGAAAAATGAACCGAATATCGGTTAATTAAACGTTATATTACTAAACATGTTAAATTTATCACGTTTTCCTGTATTGTAACAATTAAATGAAACACACATAAACCGATGAAAAAACTTTACTATTTATGTTGTCTGAACAATTTAACTATATTTTGCCTAAGAAGATCTACCTGTAATTACATGGAAAGAGACAGTTATTAAATTTAATATCAAAACAATATATATGCTCCAAAGTAAAGGCTGTAATATTGTTCGTAACAATATATTGTATGAATATTTTTGGATAAGTAATGTTTTATATGGTGTCATGTAAGACACATACAATTTAAAACACCGACATTCTGAGCACAAGAATATAACATCCGGTCATATGACACCATAAGATACTCAACATACGCAAACGGTACATGTAGACAGAAACGATACATAATGTACTATATAAACTCTAAGTGGTCATTCTTCGATAAAGCCACACATACAATAAAAATGAAAAAAGAAGGTTTGTAGAAAAGACAACATTTAATTCACTGCAATTTTGTATCTTTCTTCTTGGTTCAATCAACAGCGTCAAAAGCTAGATTCACAAAAAATCGTATAAAGCACCATAATAAGAATATCAACACAACTTTAAAACATCGGTACCGTGCCTCTGACGATGGTACTGTATTTGATCAACAGCAAAACGATCGCCGGTGTAGGAGCGATTGTGGCTCTACGGTTCCTAGGAAACATGAACATATGTCAATCAGTATTCCTCGCAAGGATTTCAATTTTATTTAGTTTATATTGTCTGCTTCCCAACATAGACATGTAAAGAGTTGTCCTGCGTCTGGTTTATTTTAGCCGTGCTCTGTCAAAAAGGGGTTAAATAATGCATTTGCGTACAGTGTTGTCCCAGATTAGCATGTGCAGTCCGCACAGGCTGATAAGGGACGACACTTTCCGCCTAAATTAAAATTTTGCTAACAAGAGACTTTCTTTTATACCTAATGATAAACTATGACATTTCTGCAGTGAAATAACAGCAGTGAAAGAACAAATTGTTCTTTTCGTCAGTGAAATGAACACATTTTTGGAACTCCCTTTTCTATTTTTAGATTATCATAAATAATAATATATAATTATTATTTTAAATATTTTTAAAATCAACATTCCACCAAATCCAACACATTTTCTTTTTATTTTATGCTTTTTCACCGTTTATTTACATTGTAAAAGAGTAAAACTGAAGAATTTCGCTGCTAACATTACGTCATTTCGTCACACTAATGACGTCATTTTGTGTTTTTAAATGTATTGAGGCACGCCACTGGAGAAACTCTGACAAAGGGTAACTTTTCAGCAGAAGGGAAACATATGTTAATTATTTTCTTAGAAAAGGGGCATTAAAGAAACAGAAAATGTTGTCATGTCAGTGTAAGATCGTTTGTTATTTCACTCGTGATCATAGAAAAATAATATTTACACTCGTGGCTGCGCCACTCGTGAAAATATGTTTTCTATGATCACTCGTAAAATAACAAACGATCTTACACTGACATGAACAAATATCCTCCATTTCTTTAAACAGAAAATATCATAAAAGCGGAAATTGTCGTCCCTTATCAGCCTGTGCGGACTGCACAGGCTAATCTGGGATGACACTGTACGCACATGCATTGAACCATCTTTCCACAGAGCACGACCCATTTATTCATTCGACAAAACGTGTGTCTCCAACAGCACGCTTAACACATTAAACATTAGTGTCTGTATATCTACCCAACACATCATCAACATGCTTAAAGGGACCTTTTCACTGATTTTGGGATGTATCGAAGTTTGTCATTAAATGCTTTAAATTGATAAATGTAAACATTGGAACTGAATAGCTCAAGCTTAAAACAAGAACATAAGGAAAGAAAGAAATCAACAACTGGGCTCGAACCTATGACCACTCGGCCATCCATTCTCATACATTCGATTTCATACTCATAAATTTCTCATCGTAGATCAACTTAATTTATATAAGTAACATTGTTTTGACGATATTTTGACTTCAATGCAAGCGTTAAGTCACAAAAATGTATATGATGATTTGAGCAAATACAGAAACATGAAGAAGCTTTAAAAGGGTCTTATTATCATTGTCACTACACAGGAAAACCATTTAGATGCCTCGCAGATATTGGTAATTTCTCAGAAGCGGAATATTAATCCGGATATTCCGATAGACGTTTGGCAGCTGAGACATCATTAGTTCAGCTTTATGGTAATGGCATCCTTTTCTGTGAATTGACCGGGATTATTCCGTTTGAATCACGCACAAAATTATCGAAATAAAAACGCTGATTAACACATACATTACAAAAATTTCCATTTTTACCATGTATTAAATAAGGATCGGTAAATTTAGAGTCGAACTATGCAGAGATAAAAATACAGCTGGTAATATAGTTAATTGTATAAGTACATGAATAACGCATGCATAAGCGAATGTAAATAATCTAACAGAGCCGTTAAATCAGAACTAACTAATAATACCTTACTGGTCCATTTAAGCAAACGACTCGAGTTTATCTTGAGTTGTTCAATACAAATTTTACTTGTGCGTACAATAGCTGGTGCTCATGGAAGAAATCGTCATGTGCTCAGCATGTTCGATACATTTGAGCCGCGCCTTGGGAAACATGACTATTTACATGTGCGTAAACTGTCTAACCTGATAGTCGTCACGGGCTAATCAGGGACGAAACCTAATACTTTCATGGAATTTTCCGTTTAAAGAAAGTCTCCGCTAAACGACATTCACGTGTAGACGGAAAGTGTCGTCGTTGATAAGCACTTTACGCCTCTGTCCCAAGCCTATTTTTCAGAGCATGGCTCGTTGATCACATTCTATGCCATGTTATAATCATTGCGGAATTTTGACCTTTAAGGTATGTAATAAACATTGACAGATCATTCGCGTTACGTTATTTTTCAAAATAATAAGGAAGTCTCCAGGGACGTCATGCACGATAACTAATTTCAGCAATTACTACAACTTTTACGCTAATTTAAAAACATTTGGCACAAACATTCTTTGTCATTTCATACCTTAACCCATTAATGTCTAGTAGACTCTCCCATCCTTCTTAATTGGATCAATTTATTGCAAAAATTAGGAATGTCTAGTATATTTATTTCTATATTTAGAATATTTCTTACAGAAATTCCTTTAAGCAAACAGCGCAGACCAAGATGAGACGCCGCATCATGCGGCGTCTCATCTGGGTCTACGTTGTTTTCAAAGTCCTTTTTTCAGGACGCTAGGCATAAATGGGTTAATTAAAGGGGTCTTTTCACAGATTTTTGCATGTTTTGAATTTTGTCATTAAATGTTTTATATTGATAAATGAAAACATTGGATCTAAAATGCTCCAGTAAAAAATCAAGAATAACATTTAAAATTAATAAAAAAGGTAACCGTCAGCAGGACTCGAACCACTGACCCATGGAGTCCTGGAGTAAAATGTCTGCGTATTAAGACCACTCGGCCATTCTTCCTTGTACAATGAATAATGTATTTTATACTTCATATAAGCGATCCTCGTTGTTTCACAAAATTAAACGACAGCAACAGAACTCTCCAAATTATTTAATTGTTTCGCATTGCAACGCTTTATAATTTTCAGGTTTTTTAATCGTCAAAAGATGCATATAAAGGCTATTTTAGAGCATGATAAATGTTCAGTATAATGGTTTCCTCTCAAATATCATAACTACAGCGAAAGTTTTAGAATATGAAACCGCTTTTTCAATGTTGCCAATTTACCAAAACGTGAAAAGGCCCCTTTAATTCATTAATCGCGTCAAGGAAATTCGTTAGTCCACAGGCAGATAGTTCGCTTTCTACAGGTGCGTGAAATTGGCTCGCCGTTCGACATAAGAACAACATTCAAATTACCGAATGTCGAGCTGGAACGGCATTCAGCTCGACATTCAAACCGAATGTTGTGCTAGCACGGCATTCCAGCTCGACATTCAGTTCGACATTCGGATATAGTGTTGTACGATTATTTTCGAATGTTGGGCTGACACGGCATTCCAGCTCGACATTCAGTTCGACATTCGGATAAAGTGTTTTACGCTTATTTTCAAATGTTGAGCTGGCTACTACTACTACTACTACTACTACTACTACTACTACTACTACTACTACTACTACTACTACTACTACTACTACTACTACTGCTACTACTACTACAACTTCTGCAGCTACTTCTGCTACTACTGCTACTGCTGCTACTCCCTCTACTGCTGTTACTCCTGCTACTGCTGCTACTTCTGCTGCTGCTGCTAATGCTAATGCTGCTGCTACAGCTTCTACTGCAACTACTACTACTATTACAACAACTACAACTACTGCTACTGTTGGTGGTGCTGCAACTGCTACTACACTGCTACCGCTACTATCACTACACCTGATTCTGCTACTACTAGAAATACTACTACCACTACCACCAGTCCCACTACCACTACTACCACTATCGCTAACACTAGCGCTACTAATACTAATACTACTACTACTACTTTTACTACTACTTCTACTACTACAAATACTACTACTACTACTACTATTACTACTACTATTACTACTAATACTGCTACTGCTGCTGCTATTGCCGGTACTGCTGCTACTGCTACTGCTTGTACTGCAGCTAATTCTAATACTACAACAACTACTACTGCTACTGCTGCTGCCGCTACTGCTGCTACTGATGCTGCTGCTTATAATGATGCTGCAACTGCTGCTTCTGCTTCAACTGCAGCTACTACTACTACTTCTACAACTACTAATACTGCTGCTGCTACTGCCGCTACTTGTACTGCAGCTACTACTACTACTACAACAACTACTACTACTGATACTGCTGCTGCCACTACTGCTGCTACTGATGCTGCTTGTACTGCAGTTACTACTACTGCTACTATAACTACTACTACTGCTACTGATGATGCTGCTGCTACTGCTGCTTCTACTGCAGCTACTACTTCTACTACTACTACTATTACTACTGCTACTACTACTACAATTACTACTACTACTACTACTACTACTACTACTACTACTACTACTACTACTACTACTACTACTACAACTACTACTACTACTGCTACTACAACTACTGCTACTACTACTACTACTACTACTACTGCTGCTGTTACGTCTGCTGTTACGTCTGCTCTTACTGCTACTCCTGCTACTGCTGTTACTCCTGCTATTGGTGCTACTGCTGCTACTACTACAGCTGCTACTGCTGCTGCTACTGCTGTTGCTACTACTACTACAACTACTAATACTGCTACTCCTGCTGCTACTGCCGCTACTGCTACTGCTTGTACTGCAGCTACTATTACTACTACAACAACTACTGCTACTGATGCTACTGCTGCTTCTGCTTCTACTGCAGCTATTACTACTGCTAAAACTACTTATACTGCTACTGCTGCTATGTACGCTACTGCTGATACTGCTACTGCTTCTGCTACTGCTTCTACTGCAGCTACTACTACTACTACTACAACTACTACTACCGCTATTGCTGGTGGTGCTGGTATGCTACTACATTGCTACTGTTACTATTACTACTCCTGATTCTGCTACTACTACAACTACTACTACCACTACAACCTGTCCCACTACCACAATCACTATTACTAGTCTCATTACCACTACTGCTACTGCTACTACTACTACTGCTACTACTACTACTACTACTACTAATACTACTACTACTACTACTACTACTACTACTACTACTACTACTACTACTACTACTATTACTACTACTACTACTGCTGCTGCTACTACTGCTGCTGCTGCTGCTGCAACAGCTGCTAATGCTACTGCTGCTGCTGCAACTGCTTCTAATGCTGCTGCTACCTCTGCTGCTGCTTCTGCTGCTGCTACTCCTGCTGCCGCTATTGCTGCTACTAATGCTGCTGCTACTGCTTGTACTGCAGCTACTACTACAACTACTACTACTGCTGCTACAGCTGCTGCCGCTACATCTGCTACTGATCTGCTGCTACTGTTGCTTCTGCTTCTACTGCTGCTACTGATGATGCTGCTGGTACTGCTTCTACTGCAGCTAATACCACTACTACAACAACTTATAATACTGCTACTGCAGCTGCTACTGCCGCTTCTGCTGTTAATGCTGCTGCTACTCCTGTTGCCGCTACTGCTGCAACTGCTGCTTCTGCTGCTGCTGCTACTCCTGCTGCCGCTACTACTACTACTACTACTACTACTACTACTACTACTACTACTACTACTACTACTACTACTACTACTACTGCTGCTACTACTACTTCTTCTACTGCTACAACTACTACTGCTACTACTACTACTACTACTACTACTGCAGCTACTTCTGCTACTACTACTACTGCTGCTACTCCTTCTACTGCTGCTACTGCTGTTACTCCTGCTACTGCTACTGCTGTTGCTATTACTGCTGTTGCTGCTACTGCCGCAGCTGCTACTGATGCTGCTGCTACTGCTTCTACTGCAGCTACTACTACTACTACAACAACTACTTATACTGTTACTACTGCTATTGCTGCAACTGCTACTACTGCTGCAGCTGCTGCTACTGCTGCTGTTTCTGTTGCTAATGCTGCTGCTGTTATTGCTGCTACTGGATGCCGCTATTTTTACTTAAGCTGAAAAAGTTACTATAACACCTTGCTTGCAGATTAAAAAATTTCTCCCACACCGGTCGACAAGCGACAATTGCGCAATATTGGCTCGATATATCGTATTGAGCGTCGAGAGAATGTCGTGCGTCGAGAGAATTGATTTTTAGGTCGACAGGCGACATTCTCGCGATATATCATAATGAATGTCGCGCGTCGTATCGTGCGTCAAGAGAATTTCGAGAGAATGTCGAGTGTCGAGCTCGAAGGTCGACACATGACATTCTCGCGACATTCAAGCGACATTCTCTCGATGCTCAATACGACGCACGATAATTCAGTCGACAGTCAAGATTTTCTGCGATTTTTTTTTCTAAAACCCAGCGCGATATGCGACACTCAAATATTGATTGTCGCATGATTGAGCGTCGAGAGAATGTCGCTTGAATGTCCTGTGTCGACCTCGAAGATCGACACGCGACACTCAACTTGGCCCTATCCGGATTCTGTACTTCTGTCATATTCTAGAACATAGTAATTTATACGAGCATGCGATAATTCATTATTTTCATAATTGTATTAGTTTTATATTGAATATTGCCTATTCATTTCATTTCTTTTACAAAGTATTGAGTTAAAATAGTGACAAAATGGCGTTTACAGACTTAAGATTGCAGATAAGGGTGGTCATGACTGTCCTTAAAAATTAAGGACATAAACGCTTTTCTTTTAAGGACAGTCATGACCACCCTTATGATGTAGTTATGATATTTGTGAGGAAACCATTATACTGAACATTTATCATGCTCTAAAATAGCCTTTATATGCATCTTTTGACGATTAAAAAACCTGAAAATTATAAAGCGTTGCAACGCGAAACAATTAAATAAGTTGGAGAGTTCTGTTGCTGTCGTTTAATTTTGTGAAACTACGAGGAACGCTTATATGAAGTATTAAATACATTATTCATTGTACAAGGAATAATGGCCGAGTGGTCTTAATACGCAGACATTTTACTCCAGGACTCCATTTGTCAGTGGTTCGAGTCCTGCTGACGGTTACCTTTTTTATTTATTTTTAAATTTTATTCTTGATTTTTTACTGGAGCATTTTAGATCCAATGTTTACATTTATCAATATAAAACATTTAATGACAAAATTCAAAACATGCAAAAATCTGTGAAAAGGCCCCTTTAATTAACCCATTTATGCCTAGCGTCCTGCAAAAAGGACTTGGCTAACAACGTTGACCCAGATGAGACGCCGCATGATGCGGCGTCTCATCTTGGTCTGCGCTGTTTGCTTAAAGGAATTTCTGTAAAAAATATTCTAAATATAGAAATAAATATACTAGACATCCCTAATTTTGGCAATAAATTGATCCTATTAAGACGGATGGGAGAGTCAACTAGACTTTAATGGGTTAAGGTATGAAATGACAAAGAATGTAAGACGTTTGTGCCAAATGTTTTTAAATAAGCGTAAAAGTTGTAGTAATTGCTGAAATTGTTTATCGTGCATGACGTCCCTGGAGGCTTCCGTATTATTTTAGAAAAATAACGTAACGCAAATGATCTGTCAATGTTTATTACATACGTTAAAGGTCAAAATTCCGCAATGATTATAACATGGCATAGAATGTGATCAACGAGCCACGCTTTGAAAAATAGGCTTGGGACAGAGGCGTAAAGTGCTTATCAACGACG